>NC_041393.1:122860154-122892908 GCF_002162155.2 Triticum dicoccoides
CCACGGTGGGCCGCGCGCGGGCTCAGCGGGCCGCATGGTGGAGGGGGGGTGCGGGCGAAGACGTGGCGGCGGTTGGTTCATCGGGGGCGGCGGCGCGATGACGTGGCGAGTTAGGATTGGCCGGAGCGACCTGGCCAGTGGACATGTCCGGCACGGGATGGACATGTCCCGCAGCGCGAGGAAGAGGGAGGCTAGGGTTTGACTGTGAAATTTCAGGGGGAGGCACCTATTTATAGGTAGAGGGAGCTAGGAGACTCCAAATGGGGAGTGGTTTTCTCCCACACGATCACGATCGAACGACCGAGAGCATGGAGGGGGTTTGGATGGGCTCAAGGGCTATGGTGAAAATGGGTTGGGATGAAAAGAGAGAGGGGTTTCGGGCTACGCGGTTAACCGTTGGGGTATCAAACGACCTCCAAATGGAATGAAATTTGACGGACGGTCTACCGGTGATATACAAAGGCCACTCAGCAAATCTCGGTCTGTTCCGAGAATGTTTTTCTCCCGTTCACGAAACAAGATCTGAGAGGGGCGACGGGCACGTGCGAGTGTGTTTGTGCTCAGAAAGGACAACAGAGAGAACTGAGGGAACCCGAACGGATGCAAGTTTTGAAAAACATGCAGACGAGATGCAGATGATGACATGGCAAAATGCAACACGTAAGCAAATGACATGGCAACAACGGAGAAACTGGAAGACACCCGGAGCATCAGATCTGGGGCGTTACAAAGGCCTAGATAATTTGTTTATTGATCTACTGCAATTGGAATCAATATTTTATCACATTCTGGTGGTTTTTAACAATTTGTTTCGTGAGCAGAAAGTTTCTCACTTTTTCAGCAAGATCAAATAATTATCACCCAAGAAGATCCTATAGCTTTTACTTCACACAAACACTAATTAAAACATAAACCACATCTAACCATAGGCTAGATGAATTATTTATTACTGAACAAGAACAAAAAGCAAGGAACAAAAAAAATGGGTTGCCTCCCAACAAGCGCTATCGTTTAACACCCCTAGCTAGGCAGAAAAACAAGAATAGATCTAGGTATTGTCATCTTTGGTATGCAAATCATAAGTGGCTCTCACAATAGATTCATAAGGTAGTTTAATTTTCTTCCTAGAAAGTGTTCCATGCCTTTCCTTAATGGAAATTGGAATCTAATATTTCCTTCTTTCATATCAATAATTGCACCAATCGTTCTAAGGAAAGGTTTACCAAGAATAATAGGACATGAAGGATTGCAATCTATATCAAGAACAATGAAATTTACGGATACATGATTACTATTTGCAATAATAAGAACATCATTAATCCTTCCCATAGGTTTCTTAATGGTGGAATCCGCAAGATGCAAATTTAAAGAACAATCATCAAATTCATGAAAACCTAACACATCATACAAAGTTTTTGGAATCGTGGAAACACTAGCACCCAAATCACACAAAGCATAGCATTCATGATCTTTAATCTTAATTCTAATAGTAGGTTCCCACTCATCATAAAGTTTCTAGGGATAGAAACTTCTAATTCAAGTTTTTCTTCATAAGATTGCATTAAAGCATCAACAATGTGTTTAGTAAAAGCTTTATTTTGACTATAAGCATGAGGAGAATTTAACACGGATTGCAACAAGGAAATACAATCTATCAAAGAGCAATTGTCATAATTAAATTCCTTGAAATCCAAAATAGTGGGTTCATTGCTATGTAAAGTTTTGACCTCTTCAATCCCACTTTTATTAATTTTAGCATCAAGACCTAAAACCTCTGAATCATTGGGACGCCTCCTAACTAAAGTTGACTCATCTCCAATCCCATCTTTATCAAGATTCATATTGGAAAATAAAGATTTAATAGGGACACATCAATCACTTTTAGATCTTCATCATTAATATCATGAAAACTAGAAGAGCGCGCTTTCACAAAGCAATCCTTTTTAACACGCATCCTAACGGTTCTTTCTTTGCACTCATCAATGGAAATTCTCATGGCTTTGAGGGACTCATTGATATCATGCTTAGGTGGAATAGATCTAAGTTTCAAAGAATCAACATCAAGAGAAATTATATCCACGTTCCTAGCCAACTCATCAATCTTAGGCAATTTTTCTTCAAGCAAAGCATTGAAATTCTTTTGCGAATTCATAAATTCTTTAACACTAGTCTCAAAATCAGAGGGCATCTTATTAAAATTTCCATAAGAGTTGTTGTAGGAATTAACATAATTATTAGAGGAATTACTAGGGAACGACCTAGAATTAAAGTTTCCTCTATACGCGTTGTTACCAAAATTGTTCCTACCAGCAAAATACACATCCATAGATTCATTATTATTCTCAATCAAAGTGGACAAAGGCATATCATTAGGATCAGAAGAAACACTCTTACTAGCAAACAATTTCATAAGTTCATCCATCTTTCCACTCAAAACATTAATCTCTTCAATCGCATGAACCTTTTTACTAGTAGATCTTTCAGTGTGCCATTGAGAATAGTTAACCATAATATTATCTAGGAGTTTAGTAGCTTATCCTAAGGGTGATTTCCATAAAAGTGCCTTCCGCGGCCGAATCTAAAAGATTTCTAGAAGCAAAATTCAATCCAGCATAAAAAATTTGTATAACCATCCATAAATTCAAACCATGAGTAGGGCAATTACGTATCATTAATTTCATCCTCTCCATAGCTTGTGCAACATGCTCATGATCAAGTTGCTTAAAATTCATAATATCGTTCCTAAGAGAGATGATCTTAGCGGGAGGAAAATACTTAGAGATAAAAGTATCTTTGCACTTATTCCATGAATCAATACTATTTTTAGGCAAAGAAGAGAACCAAGTTTTAGCACGATCTCTAAGCGAGAACAGAAATAGCTTCAGTTTAACAATATCATTATCCACATCTTTCTTCTTTTGCATATCGCACAAATCGACAAAGTTGTTTAGATTGGTAGCGGCATCTTCACTAGGAAGGCCAGAAAATTGATCTTTCATGACAAGATTCAACAGAGCGGCATTAATTTCACAAGATTCAGCATCGGTAATAGGAGCAATCGGAGTGCTAATAAAATCATTGTTGTTGGTATTGGAAAAATCACACAATTTAGTATTATCTTGAGCCATCGTGACAAGCAATCAATCCAACACACAAGAAAACAAGAAGCAAGCGAAAAGAGGCGAATGAAAAAGGGTGAATAAAACGGCAAGGGTGAAGTGGGGGAGAGGAAAACGAGAGGCAAATGGCAAATAATGTAATGCGAGGGATAAGAGTTTGTGATGGGTACTTGGTATGTCTTGACTTGTGCATAGATCTACCTGGCAACGGCGCCAAAGATCCTTCTTGCTACCTCTTAAGCATGCGTTGGTTTTTCCTTGAAGAGGAAAGGGTGATGCAGCAAAGTAGCGTAAGTATTTCCCTCAGTTTTTGAGAACCAAGGTATCAATCCAGTAGGAGACTACACGCAAATCCCTAGTACCTGCATAAACAATTAAGAACCTTGCAACCAACGCGATAAAGAGGTTGTCAATTCCTTCACGACCACTTGCAAAAGTGAGATCTGATAGAGATAATAAGATAAATATTTTTGGTATTTTTGTTATACAGATTGAAAAGTAAAGATTGCAAAATAAACAACGACAGAAATAGCTAGTTGACGGGAGATTAGTATAATGGAAGATAGACCCGGGGGCCATAGGTTTCACTAGTGGCTTCTCTCAAGATAGCATAAATTACGGTGGGTGAACAAATTACTGTCGAGCAATTGATAGAAAAGCACATAGTTATGAGAATATCTAGGCATGATCATGTATATCGGCATCACGTCCGTGTCAAGTAGATCGAGACGATTCTGCATCTACTACTATTACTCCACACATCGTCCGCTATCCAGCATGCATCTTGAGTATTATGTTCATAAGAACAGAGTAACACATTAGGCAAGATGACATGATGTAGAGGGACAAACTCAAGTAATATGATATAAACCCCATCTTTTTATCCTCGATGGCAACAATACAATACGTGCCTTGCTGCCCCTACTGTCACTGGGAAAGGACACCGCAAGATTGAACTCAAAGCTAAGCACTTCTCCCATTGCAAGAAAGATCAATCTAGTAGGCCAAACCAAACTGATAATTTGGAGAGACTTGCAAAGATATCAAATCATGCATATAAGAATTCAGAGAAGATCCAAATATGATTTATAGATAAACTTGATCATAAACCCACAATTCATAGGATTTTGGCAAACACACCGCAAAAAGTATTACATCGAATAGATCTCTAAGAAGATCGAGGAGAACTTTGTATTGAGATCCAAAGAGAGAGAAGAAGCCATCTAGCTAATAACTATGGACCCGAAGGTCTGTGGTAAACTACTCACACATCATCAGAGAGGCTATGGTGTTGATGTAGAAGCCCTCCGTGATCGATTCCCCTTCCGGCGGAGCGCCGAAAAAGGCCCCAAGATGGGATCTCATGGGTAAAGAAGGTTGCGGCGATGGAAATAGGGTTTCGTTGCTCTCGTGGATGTTTTCAGGGTATAAGAGTATATATAGGAGAAAGAAGTAGGTCGGTGGAGCTACGAGGGGCCCACGAGGATGGGGGCGCGCCTACCCCCCTGGGCGCGCCTCCCTACCTCGTGGCCGCCTCATTGCTTCCTTGATGTCCACTCCAAGTCTCCTGGATTGTGTTTGTTCCAAAAACGATTCTACCAAAGGTTTCATTCCGTTTGGATTCCGTTTGATATTCCTTTTCTACGAAACACTGAAATAGGCAAAAAACAGCAATTTGCACTGGGCCTTTGGTTAGTAGGTTAGTCCCAAAAATAATATAAAAGTGCATATTAAAGCCCATTAAACATCCAAAACAGATAATATAATAGCATGGAACAATCAAAAATTACAGATACGTTGGAGACGTATCACCCGCCACTGTCCCCTGCCGTCGTCGGCCTCGGCGGGATCTCCCTTTCCTGCTCGTGTGGTGTGCTGCGCGGGGCAACTTCGCTAAGCGAAGTCACTGGACATGGCGGTGCCGGGTCGGTGCTAGCCGACGCACCCGGAGGTGTGGAAGCACGCGCTCGCTGCCACAGCGAGGTGGCTGTGGCCGGGACGTGCGACAACTTTGCTTGGAGGCATTATCCAGCGCATAGGGCGATCTGGATGGGTCTCTACCCATATCCAACGTTTTAGTGGCTAGTGGCCCAGCGGTTGCTAGGCCATGCCTGTTGGGGGTCCAGATCCGCTTGGTGCTATTCATCCGGCAGCTCGTCTGTCCGTCTGTGGCGGTGTCTGGCCGTGCGCATGCCCTTGACTTGGTGAGGCGGGATCTGGCAGGTCCTCCCCAGCCGGATCTGGCGCCCTAGTGGCTGGGGGTCTGGAGGCGGCATGTGACATGGTCGGCGTGGCCGCAGCCACAAGCCGTGCGAGAGACGATGTGGGAGATGAATGGCACCCTGCTCGGTGTTGCATCCTCCTGATGGTGGTTCGGAAAGCTCGACGCTCCTGCAGGTGGGAGGGCGAGACGGTGGTGGCTGGATGGAGAGGAATGGCGTCGTTGCATCCTTCGTCGGGAGATGATTGGCCCGTAGGCGTTGCATCCTCGAGGAGAGGAACGGCGTCCTGCTTGTTTGCATCCTTCCGATGGGAGAAGAATGGCGCAACTGCGGGGTTGCATCCTCCATCCAGCGGGAGGCGTGGACACAAGGTTGGAAGCATGTCGAGGATGTGCGGTTTGCCGTGGAGGCAATGGCAGTAGCTTGGTGTGTAGGCTGGTCAGATCCTGAGCTCGAACTGTGTAGGTGAGACGGACGACGAAAGTCGTATTCCGGTTGTGGACGGAGTCGTCGATGGCGTCGCTCCCTCGTTGGAGGCATCGATGTAGCTACTCCCACCTTGCTTTTCTTGCCGTGCTCCAAGGGAAACCCTTGATCTAGTTTAGATCGGACGATGACAACGCTATCCGACGTCGCGTTCCCTCTTGGGGGCAACGTCCTGGAGGTGGATCTGGTCAGAGGGACCCGTGACTCGTGAGGATGTGTGTCGTTTGCCGAAAGGCGCCGTTTGTATCGTTTTTGGGTCCGGTTTTCCTCATAAACTGGACCAACCCTCTCATGTTCAATGAATTTAGCAATAGTGTTTTCAAAAAAAACTACCCCCCCCCTCAAATGCTTGAAACGGTAAAAAAAAGTTGGAGGATTTTGATGGAGAGGAGCACCAAGTAGATTTCGAAAAATGGGTGCCCCCCACCCCACCCATTTTCCAACCGCGACACCGACGTGTGGACTTAAAAAAAATCACTGTGACTCCCCTCATCCAAAACGGTGTCAGGTTGCAAACCAACTTGTGGTTGGATGGTTAGAGGGATTGTGGTATTCCTAGCCCACCAGTGTTCAAGTCCTGGTGCTCGCATTTATTTCTGAATTCATTTCAGGATTTCCGGCGATTCGCATTCAGTGGGAGGAGACGTTCCCGTCGACGACGGGGTGACTTCGTAAATTTCAAGATAATATGTCGACTCAGTCTTTTCGGAGATACTCATAAGGGTGGGATGTACGCGTGTATGTTCATAGGGATGAGTGTATGCGCGTGTATATAAACGCTTGAGTCTGTACTGTGTTAAAAAAATGATGACAGGTTGTGGCCCTCCTACAGTCACGACGCGGAGGCACCTGCGGCACCCTGGATGTGTAGCGGGCGATTCAGCGGCGCGTTGTAATAAAAAAAATTGTTCATCGTTCACTAAAAAAGAAAGTCGCCAATCGAGATTGGGCCAGGCCCAAGCGAAGCCCGATCCACGGCGGAACTTGGAGACGAACGCGATGGTAGTATTCAATCCAACTCCGATCGGGATCATAGCTCCTAGGGTTTGCCCCCGCCTTTATTAGCCGAGGCAACACAGCGGCCTCCCTAGTCCCTACCCCGATCGACTGAAAGGTAGGTTCTTCTCCACGCCCCCTCCACAAATCCCCACTTTGTGCCGGCGAATCTTCTTGGCGATGGCTGGTAAGCAGGGCCGCAAGAAGGCGAGGAGCCCCCCCGGATGCCCTCAGCTGCGTCCGATCGGCAGCACCGTCTCCGGATCGAAGAAGCCTGCGGCGGCGACGGTTCCTTCGTGCAAGTACCACCTGTCGGAGGCGTCTGTCCAGGCGGTCCTAAACCACAAGAGGGTGCCTTTCGTCATTGGGGGCTACTTCGGCGACCTGACCCCCGAGGAGCAGCAACTCACGCTCAAGGTGGCCACCCAGCACGAGGAGGTCGAGGACAGGTACGCCAAGTACCAGGAAAGAGTCCGCAAGGAGCTGGATGAGAAGGGATTCGTCGCGCTCCCCGATGACGTTGACAAGAGGAGGGCCGCGCTGAACGCGCGCTGAACGCCACAAGCATCGAGGCTTTCAGAGGAGTCGCCGAGGTCAAGTAGGTTTTCAGGAACTTACATGGGAAGAAGAGGATGCATCATAGCGCCGTCTGCCTCTCTTGTTTTATCTATCTATATATATCTTTCTGTGTGATATCAATGCACTGGTCTAGATTTCCTAAATCTGTTCGCTGGCACTCTTGTCATTTATCAAGCTGGAACTAGTCATTGTGATCTAAGTTGATCTATGTTTCACCTTGCAATAAACTTGTCTATAAATTATTTATGGGCGATGATGTGATGCTTGTTGCTGCTTTGTTCATCTAAACTGAAGTATTCGCGGCCATGGCATGGACACACTGGATTTATCATTTTTACCATGAAGATGAGGGCTAGGCTACCAAATTTATAGTTTTGAAACAGGTTTTGCTGTCTGCGTGAGTTAATTCCATCAGTAATCGGTTGCCTGATGGGAACCCTGTGTCCCTAATCAATGCTGATCAAAACTCTTATACCAGCAAAACAATCTTGACCATAAGATTGTTGAGGAGTTAACATTTCTGAATCTGTTTACCTTATAAAGTTTACTGTCGAGATGTCTTGCCTCTTAGATCACAGGATGGCAACTGCAAGCGTTCGGGGCTTCTCCTCTTAAGACTATGAAAGCAGAGCTGGTTACGTCCATTGGGGAAAATTCCCAGTTACTCCCCTACGGACAAATCAGGCCTTGCCTAGCCCAGCCGTTTTTGTTTTGATTTGTCCACAAATTCCATTAAGCTGCCCGCAATGATGTTGACCAGATGTGCTTGTTGTTTGGTCTAGCAATGCTGGTTATACCATTTGCTAGTCCCATGTGTTTATTTAGTCCTAAACTATGCTATGTCTTGTTTTGATGTTTGAAATATCACCGTAATGTCTCCAAAATGCAACATATGGCAAGCGCCAGCTGCTCGCGCGCGCTGCAGTTTAGCGTGTCTCTTGGAGCAGCATAGGCGCATTATATTTTGCAGCGGCCGTTGGAGCAAGCGCTAACGCATTTTTAGCGTGTTGCGTGGCTATTTTGAGATGCTCTAATAGCAAACTCGAAAAGAGAGGGCAGATAACTGTACTACCTCTCGGGTTGTTCGGAGGCACGCACTAGTCTTGCCTATGGATTGGGCAGGTGTCTCCCGGGTTGTTTGATGCGCATTGGTTGGAATTTGTGTTTGCACTCAGTTCGGGGGTGAACTTTGAGGGTAAATTTGAGGTCGCGGTAGTTGCCATTGAACCCTAGATCTAGTTAGTTGGGTTTTGAAACTGTAGTATGAGGCGAACTTGGTGGTTTGATTAACTATCATGATTGTGTGGCAACTAACTCCCTGAACAAATGTGATAGTTGCCACAAACGTGTTTTCCTTTGCGCGGCAACAAATTACTGAAATGACTGTGATAGTTGCCACATATAAGCTTTCGCATGGGGCAACTTTTTTTATTGAATGACTGTGATAGTTGCCACACACACACACTCTTCCATGTGCAACTGAATTTGCTGAATTACTGTGACAGTAGCCACTAACATGCTTTTTCATTGTGGCATCAAATTTTTCTGAATGATTTGTGGTAGTTACCACTTTGTGATTGTCGCCACAATCTGTAGTCAATGCAGTTTCAGCAGCCAACTGCACTGGACGGCAACTAATGTGCACTTCAAATGTGCCTGTTGCCACTCGGATAGTATATTCATGTGGCAAACAGAATGTGAACACACTGTCTGTTGCCATTCTGCAGATACGACAGTGTGGCAAATTGGCTACATAATGTGGCAACCAAATTTGCATATCAATTCTGTCAGATGTCATACATATGTTATTTTTCCTGCATTCACTAGTTGACATTTTCTGTAAGGTGGCAACCGCTTACCTCTTGCATTTACATTTCATCCATGACAATTTGGTCCGTCCCTATCTCAGCAGAATGGCTCGTGGCGATCATCAAAACGATGATGATGATTTCATGGATCCACCACAGCGTAATCGGGCAGCTGGCTGGATAAAAGTGGGTGATGAGGTAAATGTTCACACATCCCCCCCTCAATCCTTCTTTATGTTACTGGTTGACACCTCGAGCTTGCAGTCGTCTGACACAGGCTAAAATTTCATGACATTGGAAAACATGGCAACAACTGATCACTTATTGTCTGTTTTTTTGCAGAAGAAGAAACGTATTCGCAACAGAGCCTCCCAAGAACGACTGACTACGTTGACTGACAAATTCACCGACGATTAGAAGGGGGCTGCTGCTGAGATGGGTATGCAGTCTATGATGGCTGTCCGATGCACGAACCTTGTCAACCATGTATGCAACTGGCTTGCTGAGATATACGAGCCCGCCTCCAGGGAGTTCGTGATTCCGGGACGTGGAAGACTCCCGTTGAACGAGGATTCTGTGTATGCACTCAGGGCGTGCCTCGTGGACATATCAAAGTCCCGTACGAGGTCAACAATGAGATCGAGCAAGAGCTGTTCCCCCGTTTGTTTCCTGGGTCGGAATCCATGCCGAACACGTCTGCAGTGGCAGATTCGCTGCAGGCCATGACGACGCATGGAGATGTTTTCAAGATGAAGCTACTCATGTACCTCATCTCAGCTGTTTTCGCGCCGACCACCTCCCTTCGCCCAAGCAACAAATGCTTCCCCATCCTGGTGAATGATCCATCTTTACTACTTTATTTTCCTTCAATCTTTCGGCTCTGATGTCATGTGTAAACTTAGTGACTACCAGTGTTTTCGATGTTTTTTTTTCATTTTTAGATTTCTGATGCGGCAACCTTTTTGCCCTGAAATTTTGTGTGGTGCAGGCGGATCTGAAAAATGTGAAGAACATGAATTGGTGCAAGTTTATTGCCGACTTCCTCCACAATGCATTCTCAAGCAAGATGTACCAAAAGGATTGTCGACTGCATTTAATGGTATTTTTTTTACCAGTTCTTTCTGTGAACACTGTCTTATAACACACTTTTATTCATGCATGTCAACCTGATCATAACAAGATGGCAACTGCCATAATGACAACATGGCAACTGTTATAATGACAATATGGCAACTGCCATCATATTAGTATGGCAACTGTTACCAGACTATGATGGCAACTGCCATCACACCATGATGGCAACTAGCACATACAGAAGGCAACTTCTTTTTTTATTCCATTCTTTTCCATTCACATCAACTTGATTATCAGGGGAACATACATTATCTTGTTTTTTTAACTACACAGTACACATGACGACAACTGATATTTCTTTCTTTGTAAAATTGTCTTAAATCAGCTCATGTATGTCGACTGTCTTGATCTGTCCACTGTGGATTTCACTGGGGTAGGAGTCCCGCCGCCTACGCACAAGTTTGCTGTTTCTGCATGGACTATCAACGCTGTCAAGGTTGTGCTTGCCGCAGACAGGGCAACTGATACCAAATATGGAAAACTGCAGGTTAGTTTTGGTTTCTCTCTCCACATGGCATGCTTACAAATTTGACATGAGGGAACTGTCTGTGGTTCATAAGGGATGACCACCTTTTGTTATCCATGGCTGTATGCGTATTGTATCCATGTTTCACCCCACAAGGAAACTCTTTTCATTCGTGTTGAAACTTACCTTCTATCTCTTACATCCTTGCTATTTGTTTTTGTTTTTTCTAGCTGATGGCCAAGCATGCTATAGACTACAGTGTGTTTGGGGGGCCTCAAAACTTTGGAAAGTGGATGGACGTGCACTCAGCTCCGTCTTGCCCTACTGAGGTAATCAAAATATGTACATCTATGGTTTGCCGTGGATTATCTGTTGATGCTGCGCAAGTGACTGCAATATGGGTGGTCATTGATGCTTCTTGTTTCGTGCACAGGCGAGGGCACATGTTGAGCATCTAATTGGGCAGTTTGCATCCGGAATGACCGGCTTGCTCGGGAAGTTGGTTGAGGGGTGGACGTCTCTCAGTGGCTCTGACAGTGACGCGGTTGCGAGGCAGTTCACTTCATTTGTCCCAGAACGTACACATCGGCCAAACGGTTGCCGTGGTCGGTATGACTACAACAGTTCACAAGAGCCCGGTGACACACAAGATGATCTAGATGGAGACGCTGGCCTCGGTGAGGATGACGACGATGACATGGAGAACGTGCAATAGGACACTGATGATGATGAGCATGCTGAAGTTCGCGCAGGTTGTAACAAGGACAAGGATGCAACAGATGTCCCCCCACCGGAGAAAGTCAAAGAACATACGGCTGCGAGAGGCGAGGGGGTGTTGCCATCAAGGAGGGGGAGGGCTCCAGGAGATGTTGGGCAGGGTTCTCATGGCAAGAGGTCTAGGACCGATCCCGTAGCTGCCAGGAGGAGGTTCGACTTTAATTTTAGTTTTTTGATGTGTCTATTTTCTTGGAACAGTCTCATCCATTTCTTGCACTTGTTTTTTGTCAAGCGCGGTAATGAGTTTGTTGTCTGACAGTTGCCAACTTTTTTTTACCTCCAACTCATGCGTGTAGCGAGCCGACCGCTGGTGGACGAGCAGTTACGAAGAAACAGGCGCCAACGCCAAACCGTGTTTCTGCTCGCTTGAACAAAGGTGCCCCCATTGCCGGTGAAACCCCTTCCACCAGGTCTTCTCCTCGTACGACGACGACCAACACCGGGGATCCTGTCGTGTTGCCATACCTGAGAAAGCCAGTCAAGAAGTAGGTTTCTCCATGTGCTTTCATTGACACAGCGCTATATTTTCTTGATTTTCCAATGCATCCGTTTAGCTTGCCACATGGTCTTCTGTCATCGTCCCCCACGCGGCAACTACTGTTTTTCCAAATGATTTCTTCCTTCATTTTAAAGTGTATGGCAACTCATATTGGTTTTTACATGGCAACTGGCATCTAAGCCAAATGGCAACTCTTACTGTACCTAATGGCAACTGCCATTTGTTTCCCGGTGGCTTGTGAGCTCATCCCACACCCAGGTTTGAAATTGCATTCATGGCAGATCAGACATTCTTATCATTCTTCAAGTTGGCTAACATCGCAACTGCTGCTGGATGGCAACTGCTAATTATGACACATGGCCACTCACGTCCCCCTTACATGGCAACTACCAGCTTTTCCACTTGTTTATCATTTTTAAAGATTTCTACCATGCCAAACATATTTTTGTTCATTTTTCAATATCTTTTTCATGTGCTTTTTTTTGCAGGGTGAAGAAGACCACTATGCGCGGGGCCAAGCATACCAGTAAGGACCCGCTCGAACGCCTACATTCAAAGTTGTCAACAGGGGGCAACTCAGATGTACATGAGGCACCAGGCGACAATACTACTGCTGCACCGTTGACCGCTCCCACCAACTCTGATGCAAGTGGCCGACCATCTCCGCCGGCTGCAGATGTGCAGGCTAGAACAACAGGCATCCGTACATCGGGGAGTGATGAGTCGGTATCTGCCAGGACAGATGAAATATTGCCAACTCTACTGGCAATGAAGGATGCTGCTGTGAGCCATGCCACCCCATCAGCAAGCGTTGAAGTGGACGCTCCCGAGACGAACCTAAGCAAGGAAGATTCCCGCTCGTCTGACACTGATTCCAAGCGCGTGCGTGGTCGCACTCCTGTGTCCACGACAGAAGCGGCTGAGGCGGCAGTTCACAAGGATATGCCATCTACAGGTGAGAGTCCTGGCACAACAGCTCCAGCTCCTGTCGGTGCAGATACTGCTAAGGCGATTGTTTCGCGTGCTGGTCTTCCACCTAGGCGCCATAGCCCCCGCAAGCAACCAACAGACATACCCAACGCATCGGCTGCAGCTAGGAGCAGGAGAGACGAGCCTGGTTATGTCCCTGCGTCCACACTGTTCCCGCCACCTGCCAAAAGCAATGTGATGGAGAAACCGGAAGACCTGAGAACAATTGATGCAGGTGTCAAGCCGGGCACGAGTGACGCAGGTGAACACCCGGAGCAGACTGCGCCTTTACCCGCATTGGAAATCCCCAGCGTAAATCTGCGCACTTCTAGGCTCCCAGTCAATGTCGGTGTCCCCTACAGCCCAAACAAGAAGATTGTCAAGAAAGTTGTGGCTGATACCGCTGATAACACGCCCCGCCCTGCAAATAAGCCCGATCATTCTGTAGCGGCTGATTCAGATATGTTTGTCGATCTTTCACCCTTGGATTCTGCCCCGCAAATTGTTCGTGGTCCGGCCAGTAGGAATGAGAGGCACCCAATGGCCTTTACCCCACCGAGCTTCAGCCTTGGCATCAGTCAAGATCAACCGGTGTTGTAAGATCCTATGCCAGTTGCCTTTACTTTCCGAGGAGGCATGCCCACAATGATGGCGCAGCCAATGGTCGAGGGCAGGAAGGCTGTCAAGTTCGTAGAGCCGATTGTGCAAGGTACACTTGTCATGTCCTTATGATTTTCTTGCATACATCTTTGTAGTTTGACTTTTGTCCCAATCATATTTTTTTTGGGGGGGTTCTCACTTGTGATGGCAACTGACATGTGATGACATGGCAACTGGATTTGATGCACCATGTCACATACATTTTCTTTGCTGCCATGCTGCATTTAACATTTGGGCAACCACGTGGCAACTGAAGTTGTTTCAACATGGCAACTGTAGTTGCTGTCACATGGCAAATACAGTGCATTACACATGGCAACTGGATTTGCCACACCATGCCAACTGCATTTTTTGTTTTCATGCTGCATTTTTTCATACGGCAATCACATGGCAAGTGCAGCTGACACAACATGACAACTGTAGTTACTGTGATATGGCAACTATAATCCAATTAGATGTTAATTACAGTGCAACTACATGGCAACTGTAGTTGCTATGACATGGCCACTGTAGTTGGACCACGCAAGGCAACTGCCCCACTTTTTCTGCCCACAATCTCACATCATGCACCCTACCTCCTCACAATCCATCTGTTTTTGATTTTCTAGGTATCCTAACAAACTTTTTATTTATTTTTTATCATTGTAGCCACCCCTGAGGAGATTTCACCGTCACTTGACGAAGCTTACCGCATGATCGAGGAGGCAACATTGCATAGGAGGTCCTCACGAGGGCAAGGGCAATCAAGTTCCAACGTGCCTGCAGATACGGTATCTGAGGATACCATTAGGAGTGCCACTCCTGGTTCTGTGAGGCAGCAGAGGGTAGTTCACCCACCTCCCGCGGAAGACTACGAGCCCGAATTCAAGGCCACTAAGGAACAGACCCAGCTGTACGATATCGTCAAGCGGTTTGGAAATGCAAGGGCCAGCAGCAAGCACATGAAGGAGCTGAAAGCGTAAATGACCACACCCCATAATCTCTCATTTTGCTTTGCTCCTTTTTTACCATTCACCTTCTTCGCACTTCCTATACACGATCCGCTTACGTTTTAGTTCTTTCATATATTTTTTACTTAGCAGGCATGATCCTTCCATGTTATATCGTTTTCATACAACTCATGTTTGGACAGAACCAAAGTCATTCAATGCAGAGCGACGTACGTCGACCTGGGTGATCTTGCCGAGTCCGTGAGGCCAAACGGTAAAATGTTGACGAATGTAGTTGCATGCGGGATCGACTACATCAATAATCATATGGATGTGTGTGCCGACAAGATAATCATGCATTATAGTGTGACCTGCAAAATATGGGATGGTGACTTCCACCACAAAATCCTGAGGAAGAATTTTGCTCAACATGGTGAATTCAAGCTCACACTGAAGAAATATGTGAGTACTCCTCCCCTTTCTGCACTGTTTTGTCACATGGTGTTGTTTTTTGCCATCATCTGCACTTCTGTTTATGTGGCAGATGTTTTCATGTGGCAACAGCTGCCGTGCACACTGTCATCTTGATTTTTGCATCCCGTGCAAACTATGTGGCAACTTGATAGTAAAATACACGGCTCATTTTGTTCATACATGGGCGGCAACTTTCTGTCAACTACCCCCACCCATAACCAAAACATTCTACGTGATTCTAAATTTTTTGTCCCTCTGCTGTTCTTTATGTGAACTCTGCTTCTCATTTCTTCACTTTTAAATGCAGGTCATGTTCCCCATGTTCCAGGAGCTTGCACCACATGACCAGCAAGACAAGTGTGGTCACCACTATGCCATCTGTCTTGACCTGAAGAACCAACGTTTTGAGGTGCTTGATTCAATCCGTTCGGAAGCTGATGCAGATCTTACTACGCATGCCGAATTCTTCATCAACAACCTCAAAGAGACATGGAACCGTCACTACGAACATTCAAAAGTCCAGATCAGGCATTTCTTGACTGAGTATGTGTCGACTGCGAAGCAAGGGAACATGTAATTTCTTAACCCCCTCCTTCATGTGCCATTTACATCAATCCAACCCCTCTTTTGTTGCCACATCTGAATTGAAGTCTATCTTTTGCTACGTCTGCCCTTTTTGTGTGTTCACCTGACTCTTTTTCTCATGCAGGACGGACTATGGCTTTCACGCGCTGGAATACTTTGCAAAGTGGGAAGGCAGAATTGTCCCTGCTATCACAGCTGCAACGGTCGTTGAGCTCCGGAAAATCCACACATGGAACTGGTTGACGAATGAAGATTTCAACAAGCGGTCCGGAGCACGCGAGTTTGTGGAGGAAGCTGTCAAGAAAGTCATCAAGAGGTACAAGTGATCACGCGGCGATACACACTGGACGCACACCTTACATTCTGTTGCCGAGGAATGTAAGGTACTATCTCTTTTGTTCTCGTCAAAAACTATGTTCGTGTGCTATGTTATGACTGCAACCCCGCGTTGGCTCCTATGTAGTGGTGGTGTGTGAGCGACATTTGAATAGTTTCTGTAATATATGTGTGGATGTGAACCTACTTAGGCGTGACAGCAGATATGTTTTTTATGTTTATCATTATTACTATGGTTTCATCGTTTGCATCACCCGTTTGCTGTTTTGAATGCGTCACGATGTTTTAAAACATGGCAAATGTAGTTCATCAGACATGGTTAGCGAACGTCATTGTCGTTGTTCATTTGGACGTCTTGCTTCTTCTATTTCATGAGTAACTTCACCAGCTAGCATGGTAGGTTTGATCATGTAGCCACAACCTTTGCTGCGGTTTATGCACGTTACACCTTTTCCAACTTGTTTCCTATACATTGCACACAATACACTATGTGTCTCTAAACCGTGTCGTATTGTCATGGAAATATATGCCATGCAGAGTCATTACAAATACCATGGCATATTTTCAGTACATCTAACATGGCAGATACAGTACAAACATCATTGCAGATCCAGCATAATTAACACGGCAGATACAGTACAACTAACATGGCAGATCCAATACAACTGAAATGGCAGATGCAGTACAACTAGCATGGTATATTTGGTACAAAATAGCATGGCATATTTAGTACAAAATAGCATGGCATATTTAGTATAAAATAGCATGGCAGACTAACTACACAGAACATGGCAGATTAACTACACATAACATGGCAGCTTAAGTACCCATAACATGGCAACTGCATTTATCCACTCAATGAATTTTCCTTCCACTTCCGATGCCCCTCAGAGTCATTCTCGCAATCTTAAAAAAAATTCTCATCATCTAGGGTACAAAAGAAAATGTCCACAAGGACCATGTCACGTCGCCCCAATTTTTGCTCATGGATTGCCCGCCCCTTTCTTTGTTTTCTTGTGTTTTGCTTGAATCTCCAATCCCGACTTGTACCTTGTCTCTCTTGGACGACCCTTTGTGATGGAACGGGGTGGGTTCCTGACCTGGGTCTGTGTGCTTGCTGTTCCAGATCCTATCTCTGAGTTTTCAGATGATGACCCCATGGACGAAGGCACACTTGATGTGCGGGGGAACCGGTGTAAGGCTTCCTCAGCTTTCCTCTTCTTGATCTCATCAAGCTCTCTTTTTAGTGCCTTCCTGTGTTTTTCCGCGACTCTCGCTATCTCATCACTCTTGCACGCTTCATCAATTAGCTCAGCATAGTTCTTTGTCAGCACAACGTGCCTCACGGCTTCCATGGTTGACTCAGGTCTCTCGTCATGCACAGCCAGAACTGCGTGTGTTGTCTGTGGCGCCAACGCATCGTCAGCGTCCCAAGTCCATCGCTACCTTATGAAATGGCGGGGCATCCGTGTCACAGCGTTCATGTCCATTACTTTTAGTATGTGACAGCACACAATGCCGTCCAGTTCGAATTTGCAGCATTGGCAGTAGTACTCGCCTTCGCCTATTGAGGCTTGGACGAAGTAGTTCCTTCCTTTGTCCGGGTCTTCAGGTTCTGAATCTGACATGCCCAAAATAGAACACACCTTGAACGTATGTTCGTCCACCTGGAAAGCCGTGAACATGCTTGCACGCTTTATTTCTTCCTAGAATCTGCAAGTTTTGTGTGTTTTCTATTAAACTATCGTGCTTTTTTCTTGTAGCACCTTATGTTGTCATGTAAGTAGAAATACATTTTTGATTGAACATGGTAAACGTAGTTCATTCAACATGGCGAATATAGTACGTTGAACATGGAAAATGCAGTACACTAGACATGGCAAATGCAGTACACTAGACATGGCAAATGCAGTACACTAGACATGGCAAATGCAGCACACTAGACATGGCAAATGCAGCACACTAGACATGGAAATTGTAGTACATTTTCAACTGGCCATCATCATTTCCCACACCAACATTCCCCAACACAAGCACACTGCATAAAACATGGCAACTGCCCTTTTAGTTAAGCATGGCATCTACAGTTGGCTAAACATGGCAATTGCATTTCAACAAACATGGCAGATTCACTTTATTAAACATGGCAACTGCATTTCAGCATATGTGCCGCCAACATAACATTTTTCCAGTTGACATTGGCACTTGCATGCCAACATGCCCCAATGGAAGCACAATGCATTAAACATGGCAACTGCACTTCATTCAACAAGGAAATTGCACCCGCGTAAGCATGGCAAAACAGAATTTTCATTGAACTTGGCAACTGCAGCTGAGTAAGCATGGCAAAATAGTATTTCATTAAACATGGCAACTGCATATCATGGCAACTGCATTGCACTCTATAACGCACCTACTGCCTATGTGCTTTTTTCTGCAAATAAGACTGTAACGCAACTGACTTACTTGTCAAAGATCTTGTTCGTATATATCTTGCTCATTTGCCTCTCCATCGGTAAATACGTTAGCAATTTTGGCTGCTTTAGTGCTGTGGTCGCTTCTTGCTGTAGCTCAGATCCCAGAATTTTTTGTTGCAAAGCTGTGTACTGCTTGGCAAATTGTAGCAATGAGTTGCCAGGGCTGACGTACCGCTTCAAAACATCATTGAACCCCTCGCAGCGCTGCGTAGTCTGCAGAAATGGGAAGAAGCACTGCATGAAGTAGGCCGGCACCCAGTACATTCGCTTCTCCCACAGGTTAGCAAGTGTCTCGTTGTCTTGGACTTGATGTGTTTCTATCATGGCCATCCAGCTCCTTTCAAACTCCTCCACTGTCAAGCTGTGGTCCACACACAGCTCGAATGCATTGTGCAGCTCTGGACGGTCAGCAAAGAATGGTCCTAGCGTCTCCTCAGCCTTCTTTATAATGTGCCACCTGCAGTGCCTATGCACTGCCAACGGAAAGACCTCCTCTATGCCTGCACGCATGCTGAAATCTTGGTCTGTTATTATGTTCATCGGAGCAAGTCCATCCATGCAATCCAAGAAGGTCTTGAACAGCAAAACGTACCCATCCGTGTCTTCGTTCCGGACGAGCCCGCAGCCGAACTGCAACGACTGATTATGGTTATTTATTCCTATGAACGGAGCACATGGCATCTTGTACATATTGGTGAGGTACGTCACGTCGAATGAAATGCAATCTCGGAAATGTTTGTAGGCTCTCCTTGCAGCACCATCCACCCAATACATGTTCCTGACACGGTCCTCATCGTCCAACCTTATCCTGTAGAAGAAATCTGGATCTTCCTTCGCTTTCTCATCGAAGTAGGCAATTGTGGCCTCTATGTCTGCCAACTTGTTCTCTCTATGGTACTTGGCCTGTAGGTTTGTGACGTCAGCTGGTATGTACGGCATGCTACTCAGTTTCCCCTTTTTGCTATGGATGAGAGATCTGTTACATTCTTGATGGAGCGATGTTACAATCATGTACCAGCTTTACGAATTGCCTTTCGACGGGGGTGAACCCTCTGTGGGCGGTCAGAAATTTTACCAGGTCGAACTTCTTTATGAGTTGGTGGTTGTGCTCGTCAAAATACTCATTGACCACCCACTGTCCTCCATCTACGTTTAGCTTACACCGGACGGGACACTCTGTCTTGAGAATGATACCTCTCTTTCGTTCAGGAACGACAGGCGCAACACCTTTCCCCTTCTTGTTCCTCCGTGCCTTGTGGCACCTCATCTCACCTCTGTTGTACTCGTTAGTTTTCTTAATTTTTCTATGGTACTCGGTGTTGACCGCAAATCCATGAAACTTTGCATATGTTTGGTAGTATTCCTTTGCTTCTTCGAACGATTCAAATCTCTGCCCAATGTACGATGTCTTAGGTACCATGATCTCTGATTGCCCACCATCTTCATCCCCTTGTGCGTCGTTGTCAGTTTCATCATTCACTTCAGTATCGGCGGCAGTTCCATCTTCTTGAGTGTTGGCAGTGCTTGTGTTCAAAGGGGTGCTTGTCGGCATTGCTGGAATGATTGCCATTCCCGACTCTGACTCAAAATTGTTTGCGGCATGATTGTCTACTGGCTGGTGGAACGCGTCTTCCGTGCGCTCAGAGCTCCCCGCAGTAGATGTTCCCGCGCCACTGTTCACTGTAGTTGTAGGCCCTGTAATAGAAAACACAGGTACGAGATTAAGATTTTTGTTTGAATAACATGTGTATCGCAACGGATCACACCATCTTTGAGTGATTTGGCATGACATCATTTCAAACAACAAGCCGTGAGGCTGCGCTTGGACATGTATGGCAGCTGTATCTGTCCAGTCATGGCAGCTACTGTTCAACAAACATGGCAACTACTGTTTTGCCTACCAATAACTACAAATAACAAATGTAGTGCTGTTTCTGTGGTTCAGTTTTTCTCCTTACCTTGTTGTGCTGCATTTGACCATCTGGTGTGGTCTGTGACACCAAAATGACATGCTCCACCTGTAGTTTGTGAAGCTTGCCACGAGACGTTTGTCGGGTTACCACCAGCGTAATAACCTGTAAGCATAGTAGTGGTTGGTCAATTCATGGCAAATGTAGTTTGTGCTAGCATGACATCTGCCGTTGTGCCTGATGTGGCAACTGCAGTTTTACTGGCATGGCAACTGTAGTTGCATCGGTATGGCAACCGCAGTTGTTCCTTCATGGCAGCTGCAGTTGCCATGGCATGGCAAATGTAGTTGTACCTCCATGGCAACTGCAGGTGTCTACGGATGGCAACTGCAGGTGTCTATGGATGGCAACTGCAGGTGTCTATGAATGGCAACTATAGGTGTCTATGGATGGCAACAACAGTTGTCCAGGGACGACAAGTGTAGTTTTTAAATCATGGCAATTGTAGATGTCCAGTCATGGCAATTGTAGATGTCAACTATGCTCCTTCTGCTAATTGAGCATCCGCAACTTCACTTTTTTTGTGGACTCACCTGTGTATGACATCGATAGCAGGTACATGGGTGCCGTCTGATGCCACGTGCTGCATGAACGCTCTGCATTTTCACCCGTGATAAGTCTTGAGTCCTTTTGCCAGTTTTTTTGCATGTTCGTTTTTCACGTCCACAGCAGCATGTGCTCTTTTTTCGTTTTGCATTACCTTGATAAGCCGTACTAGCTAGTTGAAGTTGGCTGCCCGCACATTTGTCAGTGTTAGCGCCTTGTGACTGAACTTGCCACGGGGCCCCCTAAGAGTGTTTTGGTCATAAGAACCTGCGAAAAAATGAGAGTGTACGACATAAGTAGAATGTCATCTTCATCGTTGCAAAGATGGCAACTGTTCTCTTCTTTTCTTACCACGCATCATACCTACGCCTACATACTGTTCTAGTAGTGGCAACAATGGCCCTGCAAAGATGAGTTGACTGTACTCTGATGCATCCCAAGGGGGCGTTTCTGGCATTTGAGAACCCCAAGCATCAGTGCCATCTTCGTGATTCATTCTTTTCGTGTCTCGCTTCTTTCCGATGTGCTCTGAATCACTGCATGAACAAGAAGGCATCAAAAATCCACAAGAATTGTATTCTTCTGCTGCTTGCCCATAGAAGATAGGGATGGCAAGCAACAGGTCAAAATAGGTGGCAGCTACTGACAACGAAAGGTGGCAACTATCATTACACACAAGTGGCAATTAATTTTTTCCCACCCCTTCATTCCAAAAATTGTCCTTCCTGTCTTTTTTAGGGATTCCTACTCATCCATTTCATACGCAACTACCTGCATCAATTATACTAGAAACTTAAGTTAAGCTCAACACGAAGATCACAAAACTACTGGATCTCAGAACTACTGGTGTTGCCACCCCCCTATAGCATGGATCCAGTACAAGATCGGGGAGATTTTTCAGCTTGAAGGATGAGAAGGATGAGATAGGGAGATTTTCACCTGATTTTAGCTGATCGTCTCTGAAGGGCTGGTTGGAGTAGGGGGCTGGGGGTGGGAAGGGTTGGGGTGTGGTTTGCGGTGGGTTTGCCCTACGGATCTGCTCTGGTTGCCATGGCAACCAGAGAAGGCCGGCGACGGAGGTAGGGGTCGAGAGGTGGGGGACGATGGCGGCAATCAAGAGAGGCGATCGAGCGGAGGACGAGAATGGCTGGGTCGTGTGGGCAGCGGGTCGTGTGGCCCGGACGGGGCAGTGCGGGCGGGGTTGCCACGCACCGGACGTGCGGGCCGTGGTTTTGTGCGCGCGGACGTGGTCGTGCGGGCCGGTTCCCGTCCATGCCACACGAGGCGTGCGGGCAGGTTCCCGTCCATGCCACACATGTGGCAGTTATTCGAACCCTATAATTTTTGCTGACATGCATTATTATTTACTTAGTTAAATCAATGGTCAAAGTTTGACACAAAATACTATGGGGACCAATAAACTAGGACGGAGGTAGTAATGCTGTATACATATGACCCAAAAAAGGTGCTCAAGAATGTGAGTACATACATCAACGATCTGGAGATAGCACATAGTACTTATTTTTTCCGAAACGTGATGGCACATACTCGAATCGGAGAAAACAACTAACGTGTCATGTCTAGTTAATTAAGAGGAGAAAAAACTACACTAGACGTATCCGCTTGCATTGCTGAGCACCGTCGAATCGCTGGCCGGAGCACCCCTGCTTCATCTCTGGCAATGCCCGCCATGGTCCTTCCACGCGGAGTATCTCCCTGAACGTACCCTCATCACCGTGCAGCACCTCAAAGTCGTTCCACCGCTTCCAAAACTCAGGGGCAAACCTCGGGATCCGTGAAGTCCGCCGCGTAGGCGTAGCGCCCGAGCGCGCGCGACTTCCCTGAGGCCGATCTCATGGTCAGTGAACCTGACGCGCATCACCCTCGCGCCCTTGTCGGGCAGCCCGCCGCCGACGATCGCATGGCGGTACACGTCCCTTGCCTTCAGAAGGCCGTAGAGCTCGGTAGCCCGCGCGATGTACACCTGGTAGACACCGAGCCTGTCGTCGGCGGGGACGGTGCTCGCGGCGTCCTCGTACACCTTCATCGCGCGGCTCGCGAGGCCGAAGTCCTCCTCGAACCTCGCGTATCTGAGGTACACGGCCTTCTTCCTCTGCGGCGGTGCCTGCAGGATGGCCGCCTGGAACAGGTCCCGCACCCTCTCCGGCCGGCTCTTCCCGTTCCTCTGGATGAACTTGGTCAGGTACGCCTCCCATATGGCCTTGGCGTGCGGGTACTTGAACGACTTGACGCCCCGCTCGTACACATGGAACGCGTCCTCGAATCTCCTGTGCTGCTCGAGCAGGGACACGTGGTCCAACACCAGCAATGGCGTGACAACGCCGAGGTCGTGCATCTTGTCTTAGACGACGCAGGTGGACTCGAGCGACCCGTGCATTGTCATCAGGGGTCCAGGTACACGAGCCATAGCTTGAGACACTGGTGTAGTTTCACCCGAACATCCTCGCCGCCGGCAGCAGCGGCGCGCGTTGTGGCCTCGATCGATGGTGGCATGGTCGCTCGCCGGATGAGGTCGATGACCCTCTCGGGATCGTGGTGCCTCAGCTCCATATTGGCCCACTCATAGTAAACCGCGGTGAGATGCTCCGCCGCCGTGAATTTCGCCTGCGTGGCTCTGTGGAGGACGTCTCGGGGGCAGTCGACGCTGCCACGGTCCTCGTAAATCTTGGCCAGCACCAGCCAGACCGTGTGCGGAGGCTTCCCCGTCGCCTTCGCCGGATCGATGGTCCTGACGTCCTCCACGTAGGTCGCGGCGTGTCTCGCGGGGTCCTTGTGGAAGATCTTGGCCTGCTCGTACCACGCCTGGACGTCATGCGGGTTCTGCCTGAGCAGCACACTGTTGAGAAGCTCCGGCCGGTGTTCGAGCAGCCGCTCGAGCCTCACCATCGCCAAGTCTGTGCTGTCCAGATGCTTTAGCCAGCAGTCCTGGACGTCGACGGTGTCCGCTTGCCTGAGCTCGAGCTTCGCGGCGGCCATGGCGTGCTCGAAGTGCTAGCAGATCCTGTAAATCGAGCCATCCATTATAATAACCGCCGGTTTGTGGGATCCATTTCATATCCCCGGCAGGAACAGATGCTTCAAATCGGGCCATCCAGAAATTTTTTTGTGGGGTCCCGCATCTGCGAGCCCAATTCCTCCATATGTGCGGGAATCCACCCAATTTTGCCAGATCCCCTTTCGGTTGGCACGAAGCAACTTCCGCCAACATGTTAAGTGTTTCTGCTAGGGATTGTCATGCTCACTAAAAAATTTACCATCAACATAATTTGCCATAGGAAAGCGTTAGATTTACCATGCCTAAAAATCTGAATTTTAGCATTTTCATATTTTTAGGGCTTATCTGGTTTACAATTTTGTAGGATTTTTATCTATGGGATTTTTCCTACGCTGAGCATAATTTCAAAGGAACATAGATGCAAGATTACTAAGGATTATGCTCATATTCTTTATCATATGGTGTTGTCCATCATGTCTGGCAACCTCCCTCCAGTAGAGAGCTTGACCTTCGGCTCCCTCACCTTTGTCACAGATGGGGCAGGCTGGTTTTACATCAAACCAACGTCCTTCCCTGGTCGCACCACCTTCTTCGGGTCACTCAGGTTAGTCATCGACCGCTATGGCGATCTTCGACTCCGCGTTCCACCGCCCTATCTGGCCGTAGGTGTGCTCCCATCAGAGCCCATGTCACCAATACCACCGGCCTCGGGCTTAAAAGGACGACGACCTCGCATCGACAAACCTCGCGGCCGAAGTTCGTATTCCGGCCTTGAGTTCGAAAAGTTTCATCGACCTTACAACAAAAAACTAGCACGCCCTTGTGTCGTATCTGAGCTTTGCTACCCTCGTCTCACTTCCGAAAACAAAAGACGGCGATGATACCGCGCCTAGCATCATCTTCATTAAGCAGACGGAGGAAGGCGAGGAGACGGGTGCAAGCCTAAAACCGACACCAAACAGGATGGTGACGAACCTCTACAGGCCATCTCCCTGGAGCTGGTTCTCATGAATGCCCAGGGCGGCTCAACGAGCAGCAGATCTTCAGCACCAACTATGACTCCAATCGTCACCAACACCAACGGATCCGCGACAACTCGCGTGGTTCCATCGTCCATGGCCCCCCAGCCTCTGAGCCACTAAGTATCACTCCATCAACAACATGTCTTCCACACTAATTTGGCGGAACCCCATCGGTTCCAACATCCTCACTATCGGACTCTCGGGGGTTCATGACTCTCGGGGCCGGGACATTGAGCCTCGCCAAAACAATGATGACACCAACTATCATCAAAGATCACAGACAAGGCGTTGTGGGTGCTGGACACACCCTTACTAGGAAATAACCCCACATATGAACCATGGAGGCCCTCAGGCAGGCCGCCATGGTAGCCCAGTTACAACTCGAGAGAAACACAACGGAGGTCGCGACACAGCAGGCGCGGTGAGGGAACCAAGACCAACTAACGGAGATGTCGACCTCGACGCCAAACCCGTTTGACCACCAACCCCCTTGCAGCCCTTGGGTGTGAGGCGGTCAATGATTTCGATGAAAATGGAGATCCCTTGGGAGCAACGGCGATCCACACCCATTCACTAGCGATGACACCCCGCTCCCCCCCCCCAAAACCAAAATCATCTGATCCATGCGAAATTTGAAGATTAGTAAACAAACTCGAAACAGTACTCCCTCCGTCTCATAATTTAAGACGTTTTTGACACTAGTACGGAGGGAGTACGTTTCACCCAAAAAGGTGCTCAAGAATGTGAGTACATACATGATGCATCAATGATCTGGAGATAGCACATACTAGAACCGGACAACACAACTAACATGTCATGTCAAGTGACGAGGAGAAAAAGAAAGAACAACACTAGACGTATCCGCTTGCATTGCCGAGCACCGTCGAAACGTTGGCCGGCACACGGGCGCAACCCCTGCTCCACCATGCCGGCGTCAGTGCGGATCTCACCCCGCACCCCTGCTCCATATTTGGCAACGGCCGCCATGGTCCTTCCGTGCGGAGCATCTCCCTGAACGTACCCTCGTCGCCGTGCAGCACCTCAAAGTCGTTCCACCGCTTCTAAAACTCAGTGCGAACCTAGGGATCCGTGAAGGCCGCCGCATAGGCATACAGTGCCCGAGCGCGTGTGACTTTGCCAAGCCTGATCTCGAGGTCGGCGAACCCGACGCACATCAACCTCGCGCCCTCGTCGGGCAGCCCGCCGTCGACGATCTCCTGGCGGTACACGTCCATCGCCTTTAGAAGGCCGTAGAGCTCGGTAGCCCGCGCGACGTACACCTTGTAGACGCCGAGCCTATCGCCAGCGGGGACAGCGCTCACGGCATCCTCGTACACCTTCATTGTGCGGCTCGTGAGGCCGAAATCCTCCTCGAACCTCGCGTATCTGAGGTACACGACCTTCTTCCTCTCCGGCGGCGACTGCAGGATGGCGGCCTGGAACAGGTCCCGCACCCTCTCCGGCCTGCTCTTCCTGTGCCACTGGACAAACCTTGTCAGGTATGCCCCCCATATGGCGTTGGCGTGTGGGGGCTTGAAGGACTTGACGCCCTTCTCGTACACACGGAACGCGTCCTCGAACCGGCTGTGCTGTTCGAGCAGGGTCACATGGTCCAGCACCAGCAATGGCATGATGACACCGAGGTCGTGCATCTTGTCGTAGACGACGCAGCTAGACTCGAGCGAACCGTGTGTTGTCACAAGGTCCAGGTACATGAGCCACAACTTGAGGCACCGGTGCAGTTTCGCTCGAACTCGTCGCCGCCGGCAGCAGCGGCGCGCGTCGTGGGCTCGATCGATGGTGGAGTGGTCGCTCGCCGGATGAGATCGATGGCCCTCTCGAGATCCTGGTGCCTCAGCTCCATATTGTCCCACTCGTAGTAAACCGCAGCGAGATGCTCCGCCGCCGTGAAGTTTTCCTGCATGGCTCTGTGGAGGACATCTCGGGCGCAGTCGACACTACGACAGTCGTCGTAAATCTTGGCCAGCGCCAGCCAGAGTGTGTGCGGCGGCCTCCCCGCCGCCTTCGCCAGATCCACGGTCCTGACGGGCTCCACGTAGGTCGCGGTGTGTCTCGCGGGGTCCTTGTGGATGATCTTGGCCCGCTCGTACCACGCCTGGACGTTGTGCGGATTCTGCCTCAGCAGCACGCTGTTGAGCAGCTCCGGCCGGTGTTCGAGCAGCCGCTCGAGCCTCGCCATCGTCAAGTCTGCGATGTCCCGATCCGTGAGCCAGTAGTCCTGGACGTCGACGGTGTCCGCTTGCCTGAGCTCGAGCCGACGGGCATGGCGTGCTCGAAGTGCTAGCGGATCCTGTAAATCGGGCCATCCATTATAATAACCGCTGGTTTGCGGGATCCATTTCATATCCCCGGCAGGAACGGATACTTCAAATCGGGCCATCCCAAAAAAAATTGTGGGGTCCCGCATCTGCGAGCCTAATTCCTCCATATGTGTGGGAATCCACCGAATTTTGCCGGATCCCCTTCGGTTGGCGCGAAGCAACTTTCGCTAACATGTTAAGTGTTTCTGCTAGGGATTGTCATGCTCACTAAAAAATTTACCATCAACATAATTTGCCATAGGAAAGCGTTAGATTTACCATGCCTAAAAATCTGAATTTTAGCATTTTCGTATTTTTTAGGGCTTATTTGGGGTACAATTTTGTAGGATTTTTATCTATGGGATTTTTCCTACGCTGAGCATCGTTTCAAAGGAACATAGATGCAAGATTTCTAAGGATTATGTTCATATTCTTTATCATATGGTGTTGTCCATCATGTCTGGCAACCTCCCACCAGGAGAGAGCTTGACCTTCATCTCCCTCACCTTTGTCATAGATGGGGCAGGCTGGTTTTACATCAAACCACCATCCTTCCCTGGTCGCACCACCTTCTTCGGGTCGCTCAGGTTCATCATCGACCTCTATGGCGATCTTCGACTCTGTGTTCCACCGCCCTATCTGGCCATAGGCATGCTCCCATCAGAGCCCATGTCACCAATACCACCGGCCTCGGGCTTAAAAGGACGACTACCTCGCATCGACAAACTTCACGACTGAAGTTCGTATTCCGGCCTTGAGTTCAAAAAGTTGCATCGACCTTACAACAAAAAACTAGCACGCCCGTGTGTCGTATCTGAGCTTTGCTACCCTCGTCTCACTTCCGAAAACAAAAGACGGCGATGATACCGCGCCTAGCATCATCTTCATTAAGCAGACGGAGGTAGGCGAGGAGACGGGTGCAAGCCTAAAAACGACCCCAACCAGGATGGTGACGAACCTTTAAAGGCCATCTCCCTGGAGCAGGTTCTCATGAATGCCTCGGGCGGCTCAACGGGCAGCAGATCTTCAGCACCAACTATGACTCCAATCGTCACCAACACCAACGGATCCGGGACAACTCGCGTGGTTCCATCGTCCATGGCCCCCCAACCTCTGAGCCACTAAGTATCACTCCATCAGCACCACGTCTTCCACACTAATTTGGCGGAACCCCATCGGTTCCAACATCCTCATTGCCGGACTCTCAGGAGTTCATGACTCTCGGGGCCGGGACATTGAGCCTCGTCAGAACAACGATGACACCAACTATCATCAAAGATCACAAACAGGGCGTTGTGGGTGCTGGACACACCCTTACTAGGAAATAACCCCACATATGAACCATGGAGGGCCCTCAAGCAGGCCACCATGGTAGCCCAGTTACAACTCCAGAGAAACACAACGAAGATCGCCACACAACAGGCGCGGTGAGGGAACCAGGACCAACTAACGGAGACATCGACCTCGACGCCAAACCCGTTTGACAACCAACCCCCTTGCAGCCCTTGGGCGTGAGGCGGTCAATGATTTCGATGAAAATGGAGATCCCTTGGGAGTGACGGCGATCCAGACCCATTCACTAGCAATGACACCCCTCCCCCCCCCAAACCAAAATCATCTGATCATGCGAAATTTGAAGATTAGTAAACAAACTCGAAACAGTACCCCCTCTGTCTCATAATTTAAGACGTTTTTGACACTAGTGCGGAGGGAGTACATTTCACGCAAAAATGTGCTCAAGAATGTGAGTACATACATGATACATCAACGATCTGGAGATAGCACATACTAGAACCGGACAACACAACTAACGTGTCATGTCAAGTGACAAGGAGAAAAAAGAAGCAACTACACTAGACATATCCGCTTGCATTGCTGAGCACCGTCGAAACGTTGGCCGGCGCACGGGCGCAGCCCCTGCTCCACCACGCCGGCTTTGGTGCAGATCTCACCCCGCGCCCCTGCTCCGTCTCTGGCAATGGCCGCCATCGTCCTTCCACACGGAGCATCTCCCTGAACGTACCCTCGTCGCCGTGCAGCACCTCAAAGTCGTTCCACCACTTCCAAAACTCAGGGCAAACCTTGGGATCGGTGAAGGCCGCCGCGTAGGTGTACAGCACTCGAGCACGCGCGACTTCGCCGAGCCCGATCTCGACGTCGGTGAACCCGACGCACATCGCCCTCGCACCCTCGTCAGGAAGCCCGCCGCCGACGAATGTCGGCGGTACACGCCCCTCGCCTTCAGAAGGCCGTAGAGCTTGGTAGCCCGCATGACGTACACCTCGTAGACGCCGAGCCTGTCGCCGGTGGGGACGGCGCTCGCGGCGTCCTCGTACACCTTCATTGCGCAGCTTGTGAGGCCGAAATGCTCCTCGAACCTCGCGTATCTGAGGTACACGGCCTTCTTCCTCTCCGGCGGTGACTACAGGATGGCTGCCTGGAACAGCTCCCGCACCCTCTCCGGCCTGCTCTTCCCGTGCCGCTGGACGAACCTCGTCAGGTACGCCTCCCATATGGCGTCGGCCTGTGGGGGCTTGAAGGACTTGACGCCTCGCTCGTACACACGGAACGCGTCCTCGAACCGGCTGTGCTGCTCAAGCAGGGTCGCGTGGTCCAGCACCAGTAATGGCGTAATGACGTCGAGGTCATGCATCTTTTCGTAGACGGCGCAGATGGACTTGAGTGACCCATGTGTTGTCATAAGGTCCAGGTACATGAGCCACTACTTGAGACACCGGTGCAGTTTCGCCCGAACGTCCTCGCTGCCGGCAGTAGCGGCGCGCGTCATGGGCTCGATCGATGGTGGCGTGGTCGCTTGCCGGATGAGATCGATGGCCCTCTAGGGATCCTGGTGCCTCAGCTCCATATTGGCCCACTCGCAGTAAACCGCGGCGAGATGCTCCGCCGCCGTGAAGTTTGCCTGCGTGGCTCTATGGAGGACGTCTCGGGCGCAGTCGACGCTGTCACGGTCGTCATAAATCTTGGCCAGCGCTAGCCAGAGCGTGTGCGGAGGCTTCCTCGTCGCCTTCGCCGGATCCACGATCTTGACGGCCTCCAAGTAGGTCACGGCGTGTCTCGTGGGGTCCTTGCGGAAGATCTTGGCCCGCTCGTACCACGCCTGGATGTCATGCGGGTTCTGCCTCAGCAGCATGCTGTTGAGCAGCTCCGGCCGGCGTTCGAGCAGCCGCTCGAGCCTCGCCATCGTCAAGTCTGTGTTGTCCCGATCCGTAAGCCAGCAGTCCTGGACGTCGACGGTGTCCGCTTGCCTAAGCTCGAGCTCCGCGGCGGCCATGGCGTGCTCGAAGTGCTAGCAGATCCTGTAAATCGGGCCATCCATTATAATAACCGCCGGTTTGCGGGATCCATTTCATATCCCCGATAGGAACGGATGCTTTAAATCGGGCCATCCCAGAAAAAAAATTGTGGGGTCCCGCATCCGTGAGCCCAATTCCTCCATATGTGCGGGAATCCACCCAATTTTGCCAGATACCCTTTCGGTTGGCGCGAAGCAACTTCCGCCATCATGTTAAGTGTTTCTGCTAGGGATTGTCATGCTCACTAAAAAAATTACCATCAACATAATTTTCCATAGGAAAGCGTTAGATTTACCATGCCTAAAAATCTGAATTTTAGCATTTTTGTATTTTTTAGGGCTTATTTGGTTTACAATTTTGTAGGATTTTTATATATGGGATTTTTCCTACGCTGAGCATCGTTTCAAAGGAACATAGATGCAAGATTTCTAAGAATTATGTTCATATTCTTTATCATATGGTGTTGTCCATCATGTCTGGCAACCTCCCACCAGGAGAGAGCTTGACCTTCGGCTCCCTCACCTTTGTCACAGATGGGGCAGGCTGGTTTTACATCAAACCACCGTCCTTCCATGGTCGCACCTGAAGGAAATATGCCCTAGAGGCAATAATAAAGTTATTATTTGTTTCCTCATATCATGATAAATGTTTATTATTCATGGTAGAATTGTATTACCCGGAAACATAATACATGTGTGAATACATAGACAAACATAGTGTCACTAGTATGCCTCTACTTAACTAGCTCGTGAATAAAAGATGGTTAAGTTTCCTAACCATAGACATGAGTTGTCATTTGATTAACGAGATCACATCATTAGGAGAATGATGTGATTGACTTGACCCATTCCGTTAGCTTATCACTTGATCGTTTAGTATGTTGCTATTGCTTTCTTCATGACTTATACATGTTCCTATGACTATGAGATTATGTAACCCCCGCTTACCGGAGGAACACTTTGTGTGCTACCAAACGTCACAACGTAACTGGGTGATTATAAAGGTGCTCTATAGGTATCTCCAAAGGTACTTGTTGAGTTGACGTATTTTGAGATTAGGATTTGTCACTCCGATTGTCGGAGAGGTATCTCTAGGCCATCTCGGTAATGCACATCACTATAAGCCTTGCAAGCAATGTAGCTAATGAGTTAGTTATGAGATGATGCATTACGTAATGAGTAAAGAGACTTGTCGGTAACGAGATTGAACTAGGTATTGAGATACCAACGATCGAATCTCGGGCAAGTAACATACCGATGACAAAGGGAACAACGTATGTTGTTATGCGGTTTGACCGATAAAGATCTTCGTAGAATATGTAGGAGCCAATATGAGCATCCAGGTTCCACTATTGGTTATTGACCGGAGACGTGTCTCGGTCATGTCTACATAGTTCTCGAACCCGTAGGGTCCGCACGCTTAAAGTTAGATGACAGTTATATTATGAGTTTATGCATTTTGATGTACCGAAGGTTGTTCGGAGTCCCGGATGTGATCACGGACATGACGAGGAGTCTCGAAATGGTCGAGACATGAAGATCGATATATTCACTACAAAAAAAAGACACATCTGTGACATGAAGATCGATTTTTTTTGTCTATACATATGACACTTCAATGACGATAATTGTGACAAAACCCAGTATCATCATAGATGTGGTGGGCTCCTACTTCTATGGCAAAAAATCATGACAGGAAATGGGCTTTTCATCCTGGGCGGGCCGGAGACGCAGCTGCATGACATTCTTTGGGCCGTCCATGACAGAAAAAACCGTGGTAGAAGCGAGGGGGTGGAAAATTTCAGGGAGTTGCCGGTTAAGGTGGGAGGTCGGGGGCCGAGCGATGCGCGTTTCTCTCGTACACGTGTGAGGCATTGGCTCTAACTGAACCTGAGCGAGGCGTTGGGCTCTAACTGAACCCGAGCGATTGCACTGCAGGCTACGCGTTACTGAATCTGAGCGATCGATCGATGGCTGTTAACTGAACCCGATGGAGCGATTCCTTCGCTACTGCTGCTAACTGAAGCCGATCGATTGGATGAACAATGAG
>NC_041393.1:122893284-122937079 GCF_002162155.2 Triticum dicoccoides
CGTTGCCTCTGGATGAACAGGACCCCGTGGTGTGGAGGGCTGGATGAACAGTAGACGGTGGAGGGCTGGATGAACAGTAGACGGTGGAGGGGTGGTTGAACAGTAGCCGGTGGAGTAGCGCACGGTGGAGGCTGGATGAATAGGAGCCCGTGGAGGCTGGAGGAGGTCGACGGTAGCCCATGGAGGCTGGAGGAGGTCGACGGTAGCCCGTGGAGGCTGGAGGAGGTCGACGATAGCCCGTGGAGGCTGGAGGAGGTCGACGGTGGAGATGAACAGTATCCCGTGGAGTCCCATTTTGGGATACGCCACACCCCTCCCGATGAACAGGACCCCCGCTTCGATCGTAGCGCTCCAACACAAGTCCGCTTCGTCCGTTTTGCGGTACGCCACACCCCTCCCGATGAACAGGACCCCCGTTTCGACCGTAGGAGGTCCATTTCCTCCGTTTTGCAGTACGCCACACCCCTCCCGATCATCATGACTCCTGTTTCGACCGTAGGAGGTCCGTTTCCTCGGTTTTACGGTACACCACACCCCTCCCGATCAACAGGACCCCGTTCCAAATGTAGGAGGTCCGTTTCCTCCGTTGTGCGGTACGCCAGGCCTCGTTTCCATCGCCTGTTCCGTCCAAGCCGGTTGGCTCCCACGCGTTCTGTTGCCTCCCGATGAACACGACGCATGCTGTTGCCTCCCCTTGAACATGACGCATTCTCTTGCCTCCCCAAGAACACAACGACGACGCTGTTTCTCCGTTCCGACCCAGCCATGTACGTATGCGCGAGTAGGCATTCGAGACCCTGCCCGTATGTACGTACGTGGCCGTATTTTCTTTCTTGCACCCTCGCCGATGTACGTACGTGTACATGCTACGTGCGCGCCTCTACTACGACACGTGCGCGCCTCTACTACGGCACGTGCGCGCCTCTACATCGACTAGTATGTACATACACGTTCGCGACCAGAATGACAACGCTACGTACGCTTCGACCAGGTGGGTCCCGACTGTCAGGCACTTCCTTGCCTACGAAGATGTAGCTGGTGGGTCCCAACAGTCAGGGGGGCGAATCGTTTTTTTTGCCCGGACACACTTCCTTGCGTGTGAAGATCTAGCTGGTGGGTCCCAGCAGTCAGGGGGGCGAATCGTTTTTTTTGCCTGGACGCACTTCCTTGCGTGCGAAGATGTAGCTGGTGGGTCCCAGCAGTCAGGGGGGCGAATCATTTTGTTTTTTACCTGGACACACTTCCTTGCGTGCGAAGGTGTAGCTGGTGGGTCCTAGCAGTCAGGGGGGCGAATCGTTTTTTTTCGGACGCACTTCCTTGCGTGCGAAGATGTAGCTGGTGGGTCCCAGCAGACAGGGGAATTTTTTTTTTGCAAAATACGGTGGCCTGTCCGGTGGGTCCCCGCTATCAGGTGGAGGAATAATTATTTTGCGCGTAATAAGGAGGCACTTCCTTCCTGCGGCCGTGGACCCAGCTGTCAGCCTCTCCATGTACAGTCCACATCCGATGGAAACCATTCCTTGACCACGTTGACCATGCCGCGCCGAGAGCACCAGGGCGGTGGACGACGGTAAGGCCTAGGAAGGGGACGACGTGGTGCCGGGGAAGACGCGGCAGTGGATGCCCACACGTAGAGGAGTATGAGGGTTCACTCGTTCGGCTGCGGTGTGAGGCTGCCGTCGCCGCAGAATAACAGGGGGTGTGGGTGCGTAGAGGGATGGCCTGGCCAGCGGTGGGAGTAGTAGGGGGCGGTAAGGCCTCCGTAACATCACAGCCGGCCACGGGCGGCAGGAGCAGGCGGCACGACCGGCGCTGCTTTGGGCGGCTGGAGCAAGAAGACCAGAGGTTGAAGAAGCACTACGCCGTTGGATTGACATCGAACGGTCACTGGAGCTAGAATCGTTCATATATTGACTAAAGTTGACAAAGGCCTCCGTCCCAGTCAACTTAGTAGGCCCACAAGTCAGCCTCCCACCAAGGTTGGCCCCAGCTAGCAGGGGGTATTCATTTTTTTGTGCGTAATAAGGAGGCACTTCCGGTGGGTCCGAGCTGACAGCGGGGGGAACATTTTTTCGCGAAATACGGTGGCCCGTCTTGTGGGTCCCAGCTGTCAGGGGGAAATGTTTTTTTCGTGAAATACTGGTGGCCAGTCCGATGGGTCCCTGCTGTCAGGTGGATGAATAATTATTTTCCGCGTAATAAGGAGGCACTTCCTTGCGGCTGTCGTGGACCCAGCTGTCAGCCTCTCCACGTACAGTACTCTTCCGATGGAAGTCGTCGTTGACCACATTGACCACGCCGCGCCGAGAGCACCACGGCGGTGGATGACGGCGAGGCCGCGGAAGGGGACGACGTGGAGCCGGGGAAGAGGCGACAATGGAAGCCCGCGCGGAGAGGAGTACGAGGGTTCACCGGTTCGGCTGTGGTGTGAGGCTGCCGTCGCCGCAGAATAACAGGGGGTGTGGGTGAGTAGAGGGATGCCCTGGCCAGTGGTGGGAGTAGTAGGAGGCGCTGAGGCCTGGGTGGTAGCACAACAGGCCACGGGAGGTGGGAGCAGGCGGTCCCGCCGGCGCTGCTTTGGCGGCTGGAGCAAGAAGATCAGAGATTGAAGAAACACGACGGCCGTTGGATTGGCATCCAACGGTTATGTGTGCTAGAATCGTTTGTTGATGTAGTATATAATAACTAAAAAAATCTTGCATACGCGCTAACTAAACAGGCCCACAAGTCAGACCACTCCCTCTTTTTTTTAATAATTTATATATAGCTCATGGCAACTTCTTATGCAATTTATTGGAGTCGTTTTTTTGGGTTGGCCAGGGCCAATTTCGCATAATTATGTGGGTTCCAAACTATTTTAAATACCGAAATGTCGAGCCGGATTTAAAGTACTTTGAAGATATATTTAAATTAGGTTAATGCCCAGTGAAATAGGAATCTGAAAATGTGAAAAAAATCAGAAATTATAAAGTAATTGCCAATTTGTCATCTGTTTTTATATTTACAACCCATTTCATATTACTTTCAAGATTTGCAGGCGTCTTGAAAGAGTTGCAGCCCATCAGGGCATAGAAAAATAAGTAGGCCTGGATTGGGTATTCATTAGAAAAAATAAACTGGGCTCATTTTCACAAAGAAAAAATAGCTGGGCTGGTCACATGGTGAACATAAAATATAAGCCTGGGCTAGACGGGCCACAGCCCAGTTCAAACCCGGCTCCATCTCAACAATACCAAACAAAAAAATACTGCTCGAGTAGCTACGTCCCAGGTGTTAGCCGATCTTGTGCTGTTCTCTTGTCTATTGACTATATACGCTCACAATGTCGTGGGTCCCAGATGTCAGGAAAACACTAGGAGGAAGCATTTTATTTTTCCATACGCTGACGTGGTGGGCCCCTACTGTCATCCTCTCCACGTACTTCTACCGATTCCTGTTGTTTGTTGACCATGTTGACAACGCGAGAGGGTGGTGCCGCGGCGAGCGCACCAAACCGCGCGGAGGACGTCGGTGTTAATGATTTAGGAGACGGTGGGGTGGCGATGCGTGCGCTGAGGCGCAGCCAGCCATGGGAGGCGGAAGCAGGCGGCCCCGCCGGCGCTGGTTTGGTTTTGGCGGCTGGAGGAAGACAGGACTGAAGAAACACGACAGACTGTAAAAGCAGCAGGAGTACTTAACAACCTTAACTGAAACCAGCATGGCACTGAACAACCAAAGCTGAAAGCAGTATGAGTACTTATACAGGTTCAACCGTACAAAGCACGCCTCAAACAGTGCTACTTTGCCTACAGTTAACCAAGGGTGAGGCCGTCAAGCCCCAGGACAAGTCCCAGGCGCCACCCCGCGCATCCACAACCTTCTGAAAGCGGCTTCATCTTGCAACATGGTCAATAAATAGGATATTCGCTTTAGAGCCATGGAAAAGCATGAACATAATCTTCTGTCATATTCTCCAAGATGGACGTGCCTTCATTATTTGAGACCACCCATGAATAAGTATCTTTTCACCTCCAAGGGGAATTGAGTAGGTCGACATAAACATCATGTTGTGACCAAGTGCAAGTTTGACCCGACCATGATCAGGCATCTGTATAGGAACAATAGAACTCGGCAGTTCCTGTTTCAAGAAGATCACAGCTGTAAAACTATGTATAAGCAATAGTTTATGAACAACATATATAACAGAAAACAGCTCGTACCATAAGTTTCTCGACACAGTTGGACCTGTTCAACGAGTGCAGCAGTGGCACACATATCCCACGTGGCCTTCCACCAGTGAAACGCCCCACAAGGACCTCAAGACGATCAATAAAGTGTAGGAACTTGTGGATGTAGATCCAGTCAACTTCAGTGCCATTAGTAACAGCCGAGTTATTACAGAGTAACAAACGAGCGGACTGCTTAACTTTGAAAAAACCTACACGTGCCACCAATTATAAGAAAATATTAGTTAGAAGTAGCATCTTCGTGAGAGATTTGTTGCTACTTCTAAAGTTAAATTGTGATTAGTTAGACATAATAGGTGGATTAAAAAGTAATTGAGGCAACAAGCAAGGACCAGATACAAAACTAACATGGATGAACAATTGGAACAACGTCGGGGTGGAAGATCGCAGTGAAGATGAGACCAGGTTCTGTTATTTCCATGAACATTCATGCACCAACTTTCAGTCCGTAACACTTGAGAAAGTTTATCCAAGTTCGGCCATAAAAAAAGCAGCGATCTTCTTGGTTCATGAACCCAACTCAGAAGTAATATCCATGGCTTGTCTTCATTGTGACCATTAAACTAGTATATTCAGTTATGGCAAGGCCGAGTATCTTGAGTACATGTGTTCTGGCAGAGCAAATAATACACTACAGGAAAAATAATATGAGAACACAGCATGTTCAAGAAAACCCCACCCTCCAGGATAGAGAAGATGATTCTAGGAACATATTGTGTGCATTTAAAAATGCTGTGTCAGGATGAGTGATAACCCACAAGTATAGGGGATCGCAACAGTTTTCGAGGGTAGAGTATTCAACCCAAATTTATTGATTCGACACAAGGGGAGCCAAAGAATATTCTCAAGTATTAGCAGCTGAGTTGTCAATTCAACCACACCTGGAAACTTAGTATCTGCAACAAAGTATTTAGTAGCAAAGTAATATGATAGTGGTGGTAACGGTAATAGAAGTAAAGACAACAAAAGTAATGTTGTTGGTATTTTCTAGTGATTGTAACAGTAGCAATGGAAAAGTAAATAAGCGAGAACCGGTATATGGAAAACTCGTAGGCACCGGATCAGTGATGGATAATTATGTCGGATGCGGTTTGTCATGTCACAGTCATAACATAGGGTGACACAGAACTAGCTCCAATTCATCAATGTAATGTAGGCATGTATTCCGAATATAGTCATACGTGCTTATGGAAAAGAACTTGCATGACATCTTTTGTCCTACCCTCCCGTGGCAGCGGGGCTATTGGAAACTAAGGGATATTAAGGCCTGCTTTTAATAGAGAATCGGAACAAAGCATTAGCACAAAGTGAATACATGAACTCCTCAAACTATGGTCATCACCGGGAGTGGTCCCGATTATTGTCACTTCGGGGTTGCCGGATCATAACACATAGTAGGTGACTATAGACTTGCAAGATAGGATCAAGAACACACATATATTCATGAAAACATAATAGGTTCAGATCTGAAATCATGTCACTCGGGCCCTAGTGACAAGCATTAAGCATAGCAAAGTCATAGCAACATCAATCTCAGAACATAGTGGATACTAGGGATCAAACCCTAACAAAACTGACTCGATTACATGATAAATCTCATCCAACCCATCACCATCCAGCAAGCCTACGATGGAATGACTCACGCACGGCGATGAGCATCATGAAATTGGTGATGGAGGATGGTTGATGATGACGACGGCGATGAATCCCCCTCTCCGGAGCCCCGAACAAACTCCAGATCAGCCCTCCCGAGAGAGATTAGGGCTTGGCGGCGGCTCCGTATCGTAAAACACGATGATTTCTTCTCTCTGATTTTTTTTCTCCCCGAAAGCCAATATATGGAGTTGGAGTTGGCGTCGGTGGGCCACCTGGGGGCCCACGAGGTAGGGGGGCGCGCCCTAGGGGGGGGCACCCTCGTGAACAGGGTGTGGGCCCCCTGGTCTTCATCTTTGGCGAGGATTTTTTATTACTTTTTCTAAGATGTTCCGTGGAGTTTCAGGTCATTCCGAGAACTTTTATTTTCTGCACATAAAACAACATCATGGCAATTCTGCTGAAAACATCGTCAGTCCGGGTTAGTTCCATTCAAATCATACAAGTTAGAGTCCAAAACAAGGGCAAAAGTGTTTGGAAAAGTAGATACGACAGAGACGTATCAACTCCCCCAAGCTTAAACCCTTGCTTGTCCTCAAGCAATTCAGTTAACAGAAGGAAAGAGAAACAGAAAAACTTTTACAAACTCTGTTTGCTCTTGTTGTTGTAACATGAAAAGCCAGCATTCAAGTTTCAGCAAATATTATGAACTAACCATACTAACAATAACACGTAGGTCTCACAATTACTCATATCAATAGCATAATCAGCTAGCGAGCTATAATAACAAAACTCGGATGACAACACTTTCTCAAAATAATCATAACATGATATAACAAAATGGTATCTCGCTAGCCCTTTCTGAGACCGCAAAACATAAATGCAGAGCACCTTTAAAGATCAAGGACTGACTAAATATTGTAATTCATGGTAAAAGAGATCCAGTCAAGTCATACCCAATGTAAACCAATTATAATGAATGCAAACGATAGTGTGCTCTCCAGCGGGTGCTTTTTAATAAGAAGGATGATGACTCAACATAAAAGTAAATAGATAGGCCCTTCACAGAGGGAAGCAGGGATTTGTAGAGGTGCCAGAGCTCGGTTTTAAAATAGAGATTGAATAACATTTTGAGCGGCATACTTTTGCTGTCAACACAACAACTATGAGATGACGATATCTTCCATGCTAAACAAATTATAGGTGGTTCCCAAACAGAATGGTAAAGTTTATACTCCCCCTCCTCCACAGGCATCAATCCATGGCTTGCTCGAAACAACGAGTGCCTCCAACATTCAACGGGTCCCAGGGGGAGTTTTGTTTGCAATTATTTTGATTTAGTTTGCATAAAGCATGGGACTGGGCATCCCGGTGACCAGCCATTTTCTCGCGAATGAGGAGCGGAGTCCACTCCTCTTGAGAATAACCGCCTAGCATGGAAGATAAGGGAAGCACTAGTTGAAACATGAGTTGCTCGAGCATACAAAACATAATTTCATTTGAAGGTTTGGAGTTTGGCACATACAAATTTACTTGGAACGGCAGGTAAAAACCGCATATAGGTAGGTATAGTGGACTCATATGGAACAACTTTGGGGTTTAAGGAGTTTGGATGCACAAGCAGTATTCCCGCTTAGTACAGGTGAAGGCTAGCAAAAGACTGGGAAGCGACCAACTGGGAGAGCGACAACAGTCGTAAACATGCATTAAAATTAATTTCACCGAATACAAGCATGAGTAGGATATAATCTACCATGAACATAAATATCATGAAGGCTATGTTGATTTGATTCAACTACATGCGTGAACATGTGCCAAGTCTAGTCAGTCAATTCATTTAAAGGATGACACCATCCCATCATACCACATCATAATCATTCTAATAGCATGTTGGCACGCAAGGTAAACCATTATAACTCATAGCTAATCAAGCATGGCACAAGCAACTATAATCTCTAAATGTCATTGCAAATATGTTTACTTCATAATAGCTAACTCAGGAACGATGAATCATCATATTTACAAAAACAAGAGAGGTCGAGTTCATACCAGCTTTTCTCATCCCAATAAGTCCATCATATATCATCATTATTGCCTTTCACTTGCACGATCGAACGATGTGTATAGTAATAAGAGCGCAGGTGCATTGGACTAAGCTGGAATCTGCAAGCATTCAATAAACAGGAGAAGACAAGTAATATGGGCTCTAAGTTAAATAAACAATCATGCATATAAGAGCCACTTCAACAATTTAATCATCGTCTTCTCCTACTGACCCCCAAAGAAAAGAAAAGAAATAAAAACTATTTACATGGGAAAGCTCCCAACAAGCAAAAGAAGAATGGGAAATATTTTTGGGTTTTCTTTTTAGTCCTACAACAAAGAAATAAGCTACTACTAATTTTTTTTTTCTTAAGGTTTATTAAACACGCAAGAAGAAAGCAGGAAAAAGAAAATAAACTAGCATGGATATTACAGTGAAAGAGTATGAACACCGACATCTAGCAATGAGTGTGTGTGAACATGAATGTAATGTCGGTGGGAAATACGTACTCCCCCAAGCTTAGGCTTTTGGCCTAAGTTGGTCTATTGCCAGGGATAGCCTGGCGGATACCCGTAGGTGAAGCTGGGGTCGTACTGCGATGTAGCGGCTATTGCCTACTAAGCTGCAGCGTGGTGTCGAGCAACCTCTGCTATCTTCTCGTACTCATCTGCCTCCTCTCTGGTAATAATATATCTTCCTTTTGTCTGAGAATCAAAGAAGGCAGGAGCAGGAAGAGTAATATGGACTACATGCCGTTTGTTAAAGATTAGCCGATACTGGAGAGGTGGTTCAGTCCTCTCAACAAACTGGTGGGAAACCATAGAATCAAAATCTAAATAGGTAGGGGGTAACTCCATATCATCCTCATGAATGTCTATCTCAAGAAAATTATCTAAGCGGGTTGCATACATTCCTCCAAAGAAATCTCTGTTATATCTGTTATGATGCAACCTACGAGCTACGATGGCTCCCATATGATAAGATTGGTCTCCTAACACAGCACTTATGAGAATGCTGAGACCAGGGGCACACATGTGACATGCTTCATCCTTAGCATTAATGCATCTACCTATAAAGAGAGCAAAATAATGTAAAGCAGGAAAGTGAACGCTCCCTAAAGTGGCTTGTGTTATATCTCTAGATTCCCCCACAGTTATTCTAGCAAGAAAGTCTCTATATTCAGATTTAGGGGGATCCCTGACACTACCCCATGATGGAAGTTTGCAAGCAGAAGTGAAATCCTCTAAGCCCATGGTATAAGATTTGTCATAAAGGTCAAACATGACTGAAGGGGAATTACGCGAAGATGAAAACTCAAACCTCCTCACAAATGAACTTGTGAGATCATGATAACGGGGGCATTTGTCAGCTTCAAAGTCCTCAAGACCGGTGTTACGCAAATATGTGCTAAATTCTTCTTTGATTCCCACTTGATTCATAAAATTTTCCGAAGGCCATTCACAGGGCCTCACAGGAGCGTCTCTTGGTGGTTCCTCGTCAGCATCACGCATTGCAAGCCTGGGACCTTGCTTCCTTGAAGGACCACCTTGGAACATCCTCATAAACGTATTGTTTCCTCTGAAAAATTTCTGAATTTTTAGTAACTTCAAATAAAAGTGAACCAACTTCAACAAAATTGATAGCAACTACTCCCACAAGTGCTTAGGGCCTATATCAAGCAGTAAAACTACTTGGAACCATATGAATTTGACATGCAAGCTCAAGAACATGGTCACCTTAGCAGCATAAATTTGCAATGAATAGAGCACTAGAACAAAAACTAATTGGACCAATGGAGGAGTCACATACCAAGGAACAATCTCCCCAAGCAGTTTTACGAGAGGTGCTTTGAGCAAGGAGATCAAAAATCACAGCAACGGGGCTGGAACTCGTGCTTGATTTGGTTTTTCGTGATTGTGTGAGACAGAGGAAGAATATGGGTGTAGGGATAAGTGGAGGAGGGCCACCGTGGGCCCACGAGGCAGGGGGCGCGCCCAGGGGGGTAGGGCGCGCCCTCCACCCTCGTGACCAGGTGGCAGCTCCCCCCGCGGGGATTTTTGCATAGTAAATCCTCAAATATTCCCAAAAAAATCATATTAAATTGGCATGGCATTCTAAGGACTTTTATTTTCGGGATATTTTTATATTGCATGGATAAGTCAGGAGACAGACAGAAAAAAACTATTTTACTTTATTTCTACTAAATAACTGAAAATATAAAGAGGGTACAGAAGGTTGTGTTTCTAGTTTCATCCATCTCGTGATCATCAGAATGAACCTACTAACAAGGTTGATCAAATCTTGTTAACAAACTCATTCCGAATAATCACGGAACCGGAGGAATTTCGAATAACACTAAGTTACCTCAACGGGGATATGAAAATCCCCAACAATAAGAATATCATACTTTTTCTTGACAGTAGGGAGAGGAAATTCAAAACCTCCAAATATAATTGATGGAATTTTTCCAATAGAGTTGATACTATAAACTTGAGGTTGTTTCCTCGGAAAGTGTACCGTGTTCTCATTGCCATTAACATGAAAAGTGACATTGCCTTTGTTGCAATTAATAACAGCCCCTGCAGTATTAAGAAAAGGTCTTCCAAGAATAATAGACATACTATCATCCTCGGGAATATCAAGAATAACAAAGTCCATTAAAATAGTAACATTTGCAACCACAACAGGCACATCCTCACAAATACCGACAGGTATAGCAGTTGATTTACCAGCCATTTGCAAAAATATTTCATTAGGTGTCAACCTATTCAAATCAAGTCTACGATATAAAGAGAGAGGCATAACACTAACACCGGCTCCAAGATCACATAAAGCAGTTTTAACGTAATTTCTCTTAATGGAGCATGGTATAGTAGGTACTCCGGGATCTCCAAGTTTCTTTGGTATTCCACCTTTAAAAGTATAATTAGCAACCATGGTGGAAATTTCAGCTTCCGATATCTTTCATTTATTAGTAATGATATCCTTCATATACTTAGCATAAGGATTTGTTTTGAGCACATCAGTTAATCGCATATGCAAAAAGATGGGTCTAATCATTTCAGCAAAGCGCTCAAAATCCTCATCATCCTTTTTCTTGGATGGTTTCGGAGGAAAAGGCATGAGTTTCTGAACCCATGGTTCCCTTTCTTTACCATGTTTCCTAGCAACGGAGTCTCTTTTATCATAACGTTGATTCTTTGATTGTGGGTTATCAAGATCAACAGCAGGTTCAACTTCTACATCATTATCATTACTAGGTTGAGCATCATCATGAACATTATCATTAACATTATCACTAGGTTCATGTTCATTACCAGATTGTGTTTCAGCATCAGACATGGAAATATCATTTGGATTCTCAGGTGGTTCAGCAATGGGTTCACTAGAAGTTTGCAAGGTCCTATCATTTTTCTTTTTCTTCCTTTTAGAAGAACTAGGTACATCGATATTATTTCTCTGAGAATCTTGCTCAATTCTCTTAGGGTGGCCTTCAGGATACAAAGGTTCCTGAGTCATTCTACCAGTTCTACTAGCCACTCTAACAACATAATCATTTTTCTTACTATTCATTTCATCAAGCACTTTTTTCTGAGCTTTAAGTACTTATTCTACTTGAGTGGTAACCATAGAAGCATGTTTGCTAACAAGTTTAAGTTCACCTCTAATATTAGCCATATAATCACCCAAGCATTTAATCATATAAGCATCTTGTTTTAATTGTCTACCAAAATAAGCATTAAAGTCATCTTGCTTAAACATAAAGTCATCAAACTCATCCAAGCACTGACTAGCAATTTTAGTAGGAGGGACTTCAGCTTTATCATATCTATAGAGAGAATTTACCTTTACTACCTGTGTCGGGATATCAGGATCAGGAGGTTCCTCAGTGAATAAGGAATTGAGATCATATACTTCTTCAACAGGCGGTAAATTAAGACCATATATTTGTTCAATAGGAGGTAAATTCTTAACATCTTCAGCTTTAATACCTTTTTCTTTCATAGATTTCTTTGCCTCTTGCATATCTTCGAGACTGAGAAATAGAACACCTCTCTTCTTCGGAGTTGGTTTAGGAATAGGCTCAGGAATTGGCTCAGGAGCTGGCTCAGGAGGTGGCTCGGGAGGTGCCCAATTATTTTCATTTGTCAACATATTATTCAATAGAATTTTAGCTTCATCCGGTGTTCTTTCCCTGAAAAGAGAACCATCACAACTATCCAGGTAATCTCTAGAAGCATCGGTTAGTCCATTATAAAAGATATCAAGTATTTCAGGTTTCTTAAGAGGATGATCAGGCAAAGCATTAAATAACTTGAGAAGCCTCCCCCAAGCTTGTGGGAGACTCTCTTCTTCAATTTGCACGAAGTTGTATATTTCCCTCAAAGCAGCTTGTTTCTTATGAGCAGGGAAATATTTAGCAGAGAAGTAATAAATCATATCCTGAGGACTATGCACACAACCAGGATCAAGAGAATTAAACCATATCTTAGCATCACCCTTTAATGAGAATGGAAATATTTTGAGTAAATAAAGGTAGCGCGATCTCTCATCATTAGTAAACAGGGCGGCTATATCATTTAACTTAGTAAGATGTGCCACAACAGTTTCAGATTCATAGCCATAGAAAGGATTAGATTCAACCAAAGTGATTATATCTGGATCAACAGAAAATTCATAATAATCCTTATCAGGAACATAAATAGGTGAAGTAGCAAAAGCAGGGTCGGGCCTCATTCTATCTCTAAGAGATTCTTTACTCCATTTAACTAGCAGCCTCTTAAGTTCGTATCTATCCTGGCAAGCAAAAATAGCCGCAGAAGATTCCGTATCAAAAAGATAACCCTCAGGAATAGCAGGCATATTTTCATCATCACTCTCATCATCATATTCAGATTCAATAATTTCTCTTTCTCTAGACCTAGCAATTTGCTCATCGAGAAATTTACCAAGGGGCACAGTACTATCAAGCATAGAAGTAGTTTCATCACAAGTATCAAGCATAGCAGAAGTGGCATCATCAATAACATTTGACATATGAGAGTTCACAGCAGTAGCAGGTTTAGGTGTCGCAAGCTTACTTATAATGGAAGGATAATCTAGTTAAGAGCTAGATGTCAGTTCCTTACCTCCCCTCGTAGTTGAGGGCAAAATAGTAGTTCAATCATCTTTCAAGTTCTTCATAGTGTCCAGCAGATATAAATCCCAAGTGACTCAAAGAATAGAGCTATGCTCCCCGGCAACGGCGCCAGAAAAAGGTCTTGATAACCCACAAGTATAGGGGATCGCAACAGTTTTCGAGGGTAGAGTATTCAACCCAAATTTATTGATTCAACACAAGGGGAGCCAAAGAATATTCTCAAGTATTAGCAGCTGAGTTGTCAATTCAACCACACCTAGAAACTTAATATCTGTAGCAAAGTATTTAGTAGCTAAGTAATATGATAGTGGTGGTAACGGTAACAGAAGTAAAGACAGCAAAAGTAATTTTTTTTGGTATTTTGTAGTGATTGTAACAGTAGCAACGGAAAAGTAAATAAGAGAGAACCAGTATATGGAAAACTCGTAGTCACTGGATCAGTGATGGATAATTATGCCGGATGAGGTTCGTCATGTAACAGTCATAACATAGGGTGACACAGAACTAGCTCCAATTCATCAATGAAATGTAGGCATGTATTCCGAATATAGTCATACGTGCTTATGGAAAAGAACTTGCATGCCATCTTTTATCCTACCCTCCCGTGGCAACGGGGTCCTATTGGAAACTAAGGGATATTAAGGCCTCCTTTTAGTACAGAACCAGAACAAAGCATTAGCACAAAGTGAATACATGGACTCCTCAAACTATGGTCATCACCGGGAGTGGTCCCGATTATTGTCACTTCGGGGTTGCCGGATCATAACACATAGTAGGTGACATAGACTTGCAGTATAGGATCAAGAACACACATATATTCATGAAAACATAATAGGTTCAGATCTGAAATCATGGCACTCGGGCCCTAGTGACAAGCATTAAGCATAGCAAAGTCATATCAACATCAATCTCAGAACATAGTGGATACTAGGGATCAAACCCTAACAAAACTGACTCGATTACATGATAAATATCATCCAACCCATCACCGTCCAGCAAGCCTACGATGGAATTACTCACGCACGGCGGCGAGCATCATGAAATTGGTGATGGAGGATGCTTGATGATCACGACGGTGACGAATCACCCTCTCTAGAGCCCCAAACGGACACCAGATCAGCCCTCCCGAGAGAGATTAGGGCTTGGCGGCGGCTCCGTATCGTAAAACGTGATGATTTCTTCTCTCTTATTTTTTTCTCCCCGAAAGCCAATATATGGAGTTGGAGTTGGCGTCAGAGGGCCACCAGGGGTCCCACGAGGTAGGGGCCACGCCCTAGGGGGGGGGCGCCCCCCACCCTCGTGAACAGGGTGTGGGACCCCTGGTCTCCATCTTTGGCGAGGATTTTTTATTAATTTTTCTAAGATGTTCCGTGGAGTTTCAGGTCATTCCGAGAACTTTTATTTTCTGCACATAAAACAACATCATGGCAATTCTGCTGAAAACAGCGTCAGTCCGGGTTAGTTCCATTCAAATCATACAAGTTAGAGTCCAAAACAAGGGAAAAAGTGTTTGGAAAAGTAGATACGACGGAGACGTATCAATGAGAAGGAACAAGTGTGGCGTCTCGCCGAGGGCGCAGAAATCTGTAGGGTACTCGCACTTTGGGCACTGCAACTGAAACACACTAGATTCAGTACGAAGAAAAATGCATCAACGGCAGCGGCTGCCATTCTAGGATTACCTGCGACCAAGGGACTTGGATTTATCGGGGATGGATGAAGAATTCGTACCTGGTTCTCCATGAGCAAACCCTATGCAATCGCCGAGCGGGGGTTTTCTCTGAAAAAGCAGACGAGGGAGAAGGGGATTCAGACCCAGTGAAATATTGTCACTTCGTCCGTCTAGCTTACTGCTAAAGCTGGAAAGGGGGGGGGTTGTGATTTGATGGCTCATTGGGCATTACTGCGGCGCTACGACCGGGGTGTGTCTACGTGAAGTTGTGCACTCTAATATGTGCATATGGCACGTGGACCCCGTGGCCGGTTGCCCCACATATCAGCAAAAGGAAGTAGAAAGACAGTAGTAACTAGTTACACTTAAATATATATTTTGAGAGAGAGATACTCCCTATGTAAAGAAATATACAAATCTTTTATATGAAAGGCTCACCTTGCCAAGAAATATACTCCCTCTGCAACGCACGGGCATTATGGGAGTTCAGCTGAGAATATAATACTCAGATAGGCTCACGGTTCTGGACTTTGGGCGGCAGGCCGACCCTGCATGTTTGGGGGCCCATGTGTTCTACCTCAGCGCTTTTCATATTGCAAGCGATCTGTACTCCGCTGGTTTTAGATGCTGTCTCAAGGCGAATACACAAAATTGAATAAAGCATGGCAGCTGTTGGAATGAAATGAACGACAGTTCCTAACCAGCAATCAGAGTTGAAATTCTATCAATGATATACCATGTGATAAATAATACTATCGTACTACTTATACACACATGACACTTGTTTCACCATGCCAGATTATTACATCAAAATCTCTCGGAGGATAGATCAGTTCGGTAGTTGCGTGCTGCTACTGAAGAATTTCAAAGTTGATTTGGACCAGCTCTCCTTGCCGAGAAAGTTCGATTTTGACATCATCCCCTACCGCAAGATATGATTTAGATTTGAACCTTGACCATCCTTTAGTATCAATCATCATGCGACCATCCTTTGTACTTACGGTATATTGAGCAAGTTCATTCACACCAAGGCTGCGCATGGTAAGAGAAACTTGGCTGCGGTCGCCCGGATTGTTGAACGACTCCCTCGTTGCTCTAGGAATTCTCTGTTTGCAAACAAGAAGACATACCCAAACAGTTAGATCAACACAGTGAATCATGTGAAACAACATGGAAAGAAAAAAGAATGAAGCACTTGTTTGGCCAATGCTTACCAAGAAGGTGGACATGTCGGTTTTTGTAAGGACTTTGGTATATGAAGTGCGAACTGCAGCCCAGTCTGTTGCCGGTGCAACTGCACGGGCCGGACCAGATGCAAGTGCAAGTGTTGGTGCAGGTGCCGAAGCCGCTGCTGCTGCCAGAGATGGTGCTCCTTGTAGAGCTGGTGCCGGTGTCGATGCCTGATCCTCCGGTAGATCAGACTGATCCGCTGACGCGGTCGGTGCCCAATCCTCAGCTGGATCAGACTGAGCTGCTGCCGCTGTCAGTGCTAGAGCAACTGCCGGTGCTCGATCTGAGCGAGACAACAATGATCGTGTCTGGTCTGCTATGATCAACTTTCTAACTTGACTAGGATCCATGACCATGATCCAGTTTTTTTCTTCATTTCTTTTAAACGCGAGAAGGACTAATTGTGGCGTTTTTGTTAAACCAAACTGCAGTTCATCATAGGGATTCAGCTTGTACTCAGACAACAGACTGATCCAATTTTTTCCAGTAATATAAGTGATGGATAGTGCCTTCATTACTAACACGGCATAAGAAGTGAAACCTGCAAAAATAGCCATCGTAGAGCAAACCAAACGGTTTATTCTGTGATGAGTGTCACATGGCAAAACCTGCATTGTAAAATTGCAGGAAAAGAAAGAAAACATGACATTAAATCAATAAGATTTAGACAGTAAATCAATAAGATTTACTTGATGTGACACGAGTGAATCCTTACCAGGAAATCACTATGTTGAAGTACTAAACATAAGATTGATCGTCCAACTACTTGCGGCATGTAGGGGCCCCGCCTACTCCCACAAGCAGGACAGTCCAAAGGTCGTGACAAATCAGATGGACCGAACATCCATGGGACTGGAAATCCTGGTGGGTGCGATAAACCCTGCAATGCATACAGATATTGGAGTGTAACCATAATTGATAAACCGTCCTCACAAAAAATATGATCTGGATACTTCAAAATGTACAGACTGAATTGAGTGGACAAACATTAACATAGACCATTCTCAGGACTGACTACACACCAAAAGCGGCAGTACTAATAAACAATACAGGGTTCACAAACACAAATCAAGTACTGAACAATAGTACTTACTACAGACAAGCAAAGTTGCACTAACTAAACTCTGCAGACTATTTCTTGCCACCGACCTATGGGATGAACCCCGCATAACTGACTAGGCCATGGACTTCGTATGAGATGTCTACATGCACCATCACCATCTTGTCAACCTTGGAGAACCTAACAGAGTGGTCTTTCCACTCATAAACATGATGATGAAGATAGGCCGCATCATATTTGTTGGGAAGCTTTACAAGAACCACACCCTTCGTAATCGAAGGCACATCCAGGAAATTGTTGTGGTCAAGTACAGCCTCGAGAACACGCTTGACAACAATGCTACAGGAAAACACTAGTTCAGGACACGTGGCGACAAGGACACAACAGCTGGATAGTTCAGCAGTAGAACTCATCATCAGGTCTTCCAGTTCACGCGACATTACTTTGAGAACTTCATTTCCACCGCGGACCTGGTTCTAATTCAAACAGAAACCATATTTTATTACTACCTCCGTTCAGAAATATAAGATGATTTTCGATATTATACTCCATATATGACTACATATACGCACAGAAATGAGTGAACAAAGACACTAGAACATGTCTTCAAAGGCATGAGAGCAGAGGGATTACATGGAATATCCATAACACAAGTTATTGAGGCAAATATACCCTCTTAAAAGGTAGCATTGATGTTCATAAAGTACTCCCTCCGTTCCAAAATTCTTGTCTTAGATTTGTCTAGATACGGATGTATCAAGCCACATTTTAGTATTAGATACATCCGTATCTAGACAAATCTAAGACAAGAAATTTGGGATAGAGGGAGTAGTTGAAAGTAATCTATAAGAAATCAGTGTCAACCTCTCTGAAAGTGCAACTATCCCTAGGTGGTTTTGGTAATTCATAACAACATATAGCTCATTGAGCTAATACTATTCCAAGACAAATATTTCAGGAAAGCTCAATGAATGGCATGGCATGGATGATGAAAGTGGATCCCTCAAAATATAAAGGATAAAAGGATAAGCTCAAGACTCTACATTTTACATTTTAGTGATCCAAGATCACATTGAGTCTATAGGAAAAGCCAATACTATCAAGGAGGGATGAGGTGTTGCTTGATGAGTTTCTTGCTTCAAGTGCTTAGTGATATGCTCCAAAAATCCTCAACTACTTTCTCATATTCACGTATCACCTAAACCTAAAGTCAAACTCGGCCCCACCAATTCTTCCTATCCGGCGCCACCGAGTTCAGATGTCATAGCCACTACCACAAACCCTAGGCAAATCGGTCTCACCGATAGGGATCTCAGTCTCACCGAGATGGGATTGTAATCTCTCTGTTTCCCTTCGTAATGTTTCGGTCTAACCGAAGTGAGCGATCGGTCCCACCGAGACTGCAATGTAAACTCTCTGTTTCCCTTCCGTAACATTTCGGTCTCGCCGAAAAGAGCGAATCGGTCCCACCGAGTTTACCTGACCAACTCTCTGGTTAGCTTATTACCAAAATCGATCTCACCGAGTTTGTGTAATCGGTCTCACCGAGATTACGTTATGCCCTAACCCTAACCATATCGGTCCCACCGAGTTGCATGTCGGTCCCACCGAAATCACTAACAGTCACTAGGTTTACTGAATCGGTCTGACCGAGTTTGTTGATTTGGTCCCACCGAGTTTGGTAAATTGTGTGTAACGGTTAGATTTTGTGTGGAGGCTATATACACTACAAAAAAATACACTTCCGTGATGATACGTGTTTGTCACAGTAGGTCGCGTTTTTTGTCATGCATGTACATCCATGAAAAATTTATGACAGAATCAAGATAGTCATACATGTGCTGTCGTAGAAGTGTTCCATGACATTACCAAAATTATCACCACGGAAGTGTCCACTTCCATGACGATAAATTGCGCGTCATAGAAGTGCTTTCGTCAAGGGTGACCGACACATGGCATCCACCATAACGGAACGCCGTTAAGCTATCGGGTAGGATTTTGGATCTGATAACCCGTTAACAGCCACGACCAATGCCGATTTTCCACGTGTAAAATTATCATTGGCTGACAGATCCACGTGTCAGCTCCGCGTTGGCACAGGTGTCACTCATCCAACGGTCGAGATGAGCCTATGATATGTTGACACGTGGACCGGCCCAAAAGTGGCCCACAAAGTTTAAATGGGCCAGCCCAACTGAAGGCCCATTAGATTTAGTGGACCATAATGGGCCGGCCCAGCTAAAGGCCCACAAAATTTAGCAGACCATAATGGGTCGGCCCAGCTAAAGGCCCACAAGATTTTGCGGACCACAATGGGCCGGCCTAGCTAAAGGCCCACAAGATTCTGCAGACCATAATGGGCCGACCCAGCTAAAGGCCCAACATTCTCTGTCAAATCGGTCCATCAACGGCCTGGTCTAAACTTGCTATCAATGCGGCCCATGGTCACTTCTGGCCCGTTAACAGTCCACTAAGTAATTGGGCCGAATTATGGCCCGGTGTATTTCTGGCCTGTTAAAGGTCCGGCTTCATTTGGGCCCATTTACAGGCCATCAAAACTTTCGGCCCATAAACGACCGTGAAGGATTTGGGTCATATTCGGCCATGTCTGTCATTCGTCCTGTTAGAGGCCCACTATAGATTTGGCCCACTTTCGGCCTGTTGTCATTTTCGGCCCGTTAACGCCGGACGTAAACCATGGGCCAGATGTGGCCCAACGTCATATCGGGCCCATTAACGGCCCATATAAAAATGACGATAATCTAGCCCGACCGAAGTTCCATCCTGTTAAAGGCCCGTGTATTAGGTCGGCGCATTTACGGCCCGTCCAAATTTCGGCCTATCAAATATCTGCATCGTAAATGGGCCACCATTTCGGCCTGCTAAGACCAGTGGGTTATTTGGCACAATCAGGGCCCAATCTCACTTTCGGTCTATTAAAGGCCCATGTTTTTTATGGGCTCGACATATTTACACCTGTAAACGGCCTACTTTTACTGAGGGCCCAAATTATGTTTAGGCATGTTAAAGGCCCACTATGGGCACAGGCCTACCAGAAAAATTTGAAAGCTTATGCTAATTTAAGCCCAGATATTTTTAGTGGGCTACATGCCAATTTCGGCCCGTAATTGTTTTTAGCCCAATTGGAATGGGCTCGACGAATGTTGGCGTGTTGGGCTCCTATGAAGCTTTCATCCGAATACATTACTAAGATAAACCTACACTATACAAAAATAGCGTCATAATTACTGCAGCTTGTGGCAGCATCATAAATGTTGTATCACAACAAAATAAATTCCAATCATACAACAAAAGGCCTGTTGGCATAAAGTTTACAGTCCTTCCAAACAAAAGCACCATCGGATGTATAGAAGCACAAATCATTTGACCTGAGTGCTAATGTTTCAGGCTGTAGAATCTGATGGAGCAGCACGATCTCCACCTTTTTTCCGCCATTGCTCTTCAACAACGAAGCGAATGTATGATAGTATGGTTTCAAAACCATTCATATCTTGACGGCATTTCTCAACCACTATTCTTGTTTCCGAAACAATGTCCATTAGGGATTGGACTTGTGTCTGGAGCACAGATATATCACTCTGTCTAGCAGGAAGATTTTGTTCAGTAGGCAATTTGGACGAGGTTACCTTGACAACCAACCCAGAATTATGCAGGAAGGTGCTTTTTGCACTGTTAGTGGAGAGATATTGACGCACTGCAGCAAGAGGTGACATTGTGCCTGTAGTAGCCTCGTCACCTTCAGGTGGTTGTGGTTGTTCAATCATTTGTTCCATAGCTTCCTGAAAGTTTGAACTTGTAGATTAGTGTACCAGTGAGTTACTAATGAGACAAAAACAAACAAAGTAGGTTAAACGTTTATACATAACTTATTTTGGTGAACTACAGTAATACATTAGCATGTATTGTAGTGCCAACTACATAATAAAATCACTTTCGGAACATATGTCCATGTAGCATGCCTACTGTATTGTCTATTTCCTCACATTCGTTGACATCTAAGGATAAAGAGACATGGTTTAAAGTAGGATGAACATAGTATGACATCATTCATATCATGGGCAAACAGATATAAAACAAACAGGCTATTTTATCATTGTGTGCACACGTGAACATAACAACTAGATTACAGATCAAGACCAAAAGAATATCCTTCATCTCTTTTAAACCATGTAAGGTGAAATGATACGTTAAGACAACTGTGTATAAAAGTGAACAGAGTAACTGACATTGGCTGCAAACCAAGTAGTTAAATGAACACATCACAGTACCAATCAGTTCAAGGCAGGAGGAGTAAGGACTTACAATAGCGGCTTGAACTGGTGTGCTCATGCCCTTCATCTTGCTGGTGTGGCAACCCTTGAAGATTTGCACTGCCTTCGGTTCAGGTTCTTTTTGGTCCGCATGGGCTTTCCGCTGTATTTGGAACAAGTCAATATAGATATGAAAATATGGCACAAAAAAGAAGGAAGTAACAGCTATTTACAAGAGCCTCGCAGTGTGCAATATAGCTACGAGATCCTGTTGTCTGTTGGAATTTCACTTTAGAACGGTTGGTTTTGTTCTTCAAACAGTTAGCCTAGAAGAAGATACACTTGTAAGGCACATACATAAATACAAGTTCAATATGTGGTCTGATCAAATACATATAGCCTACCAGATACTTTGGATCAGACCAGTGTTTAATGAGGGTTGTCCAGTCTTCATCTGTAATATATTCCACTGAAGATGTTTGGGCGATTTCATTGTTAGCCTTGCCTTCAAAGTGAGATTTTCTAAGGTGGTACCGATACTGTCGCAGAGCAGACTGAAAAACATGAGTGCATGCTTGTTTAGTTGCATCATCTTTCAGATCCAACTTGAACCTCATCTGTTGAAAAAAGAATGTGAGTCTTATTAGGAGGAAGCTAGAAAGTATGGGACAGAGCAAGACAATATTACTAATTGCGATGAATAACATTACTTACAGATAAATGGTCAAGGAAGGTGTTAACCTGAGTATTGTCTTTCGCATTCCTGTACTGGATCCACGTTGGGAGGATACGCGCATGACACCTAACGGCAAGGGCTGCCTCTGATACTAACTTGGCTGACTCTGTAGCATCACGTGGCCTTTTTAAACCTGCCTCAAAATGGATCTCCATTCTTCCTCCTTTAGATTTTGCTAATCTGTCAAGTATTATCCCTGATGTCTGTTTCCGCTTGCGTCGTGGTGCTAGTTCAACAACGAATATGGAAAGTGTTAGTGTACATCAAACTGGGAGAGTACATATAAAGGAGCATGCAACTGCAACTTGACTCGGTCAGGTACCGTCTTGGTGTTGATGCTCATGAGGTTCATCTGATCTTGCCAAGTCCTGTTGTGTCAACAGTGCTTCGAAAGTAGTGTTAGGTGTGAAGGCAGCTTGGGAACTGGCCAGTTCAGAGCAAACGAACGAGTAACTGGTTGAGATGCTGGTACAGTTGAAGCGGATGCTGCAGCTGGTGGAGCAGGTGATACTGTGTTTGTAGATTTAGCCGGTGGACTTGGACCTTCTAATGCACTATAAGTACCAGCAGAATCTCGACGGCAGAGCCTTTTCCGTTTCACCCGACGAGTAACAGCACTCCCTACTATGTTATTTTCCTTCCTCTTTTTTGACTTTGCCATGTCAAGTTGTACCCACAACACAAAAGAATAAAATCACTCTACAGAACTCATTGATGCATGATACAGACAAGCAATACTTTGATGTAAGACAACCGTATGAGGATGTAATATGTAAGAAAAACAGGACGGCATGACATATTCACAGCTACGATGTGCAAACTAAGCAGAAGGATTTTCAAGAAAATAGAAGTAATGCAAGCTAGACACCATATGAAAGATGCAACCAATATTACTCAGCCAAGTTAAAAGTGTCTTGTCATAAGTGGCAATTCCAAAATTTAGAAGTAGTACAACGTAGAAATCAAAGCAAGATGCAACCACTATCAAACTGCCATGTTAAAAGCGTCCAATCATGAGTTACTGATGCGGGATACACAACAACAGTACTTTGATGTAAGAACATGGTATGATAAATAGATGCAGTGTATTCTAGACACAGAAAGCCATGTCATATGCACAAGTATAACGTATAAACTCAGCAGGTGCAATTTAATCAAAATAGAAGAAATACAGGCTAGACAACATATGCAACATGAAACCAATTATCACACTGTCAACTTAGAGCAAGCACCTGCGATGGTGGAGTGCGGGAGATGAACTCATCATGTAGACTTGGGACTTCAACTTCATTAGCAGTAGCAGTGGCAAATCTAGAGAGTCTCTATTTGCGTCGGTGCGGAGTACCACCAACATCCCCTAACTTACTCTTTTCCTTCCTATTTTCTGATATTTCCTTATGAAGTCAAAACCACAAGAAGATGAATAAAATTAGCTCTGCATAACTGGTTGATGCATGATACAAACGAACACTACTTTGATGTAAGGCAAGCGCAGGAGGATGGAATATATACAAAAAAAGACAGCGTTTCATATTCACACGTACGATAGGAGGATGGAATATGTATGAAAAAACAGTAAGCGAAAGGCATTTCAACAAAATTAGAAGAAATGAAAGCTAGGCACCATATGAACATGCAACCAATATCACTCTATCAGGTAAAAAGTGTCTCGTCGTAAGTGCCATTTCAAGAAATTAGAAGCAGTACAAGCTAGAAGACAATGCAAGATGCAACCTACATCACAGTCCCAAGTTAAATGTGTCTTATGGGTAAGTGATCGTTGCAGGTATAAGTTGTAAGCTACGCAGATGCAATTCAACATAATCAGAAGCAATAAAAACTAGACATCATACGGAAAACGCAACCACGTATAACAGTTCCAAGTAAGAGCAAGCACCTATGATGGTGGAGTAGGGGAGATGTGCTCATCATGTACACGTATGTTCTAGAAACAGGAACACGTGTCATATTCATAGGCATTATGTGTAAAGTAAGCAGATGCAATTCAAGTTAGAAGCAATACAAGCTAGACATCATACGAAACATGCAACCACATATAATAGTGTCAAGTTAGAGCAAGCACCTGTGATCGTGGAGTAGGGGAGATGTGCTCATCATCTACACAGCTACATTGACTGTCCAGCCTTGTGTTGTCTTGCAAATCTTGTTGGGAGGATGGCGGAGTAGAATTTGTAGAGACCCCCTGTTTGAGTTGCTCCGAAGGACCATCATCATCTACTGCCGGACTAATTTCCTTCAGCTGTAATGATTTTGCATTGTGAAGTGAAACCGATAAGAAAAAGGAATAAAATTCGCTCTTCAGAACTCATTCATGCATGATACTGACGAACACTACTCGGATGAAAGGCAAACACATGATGCGAGGATGGAATATGTATGAAAAACAGGATGGTGTGACATATTCACACCTATGATGTGGTAACTAAGCAGAAGGCATTTCAACAAATTAGAAGCACTGCAAGCTAGACACCATATGAAAGATGCAACCAATATCACTCTGCCAAGTTCAAACTGTATGGCGTTTCAACAAATTAGAAGCAGTATATGCTAGAAATCATATGCAAGACACAACCAATATCACAGTGGCGACTTAAAGGTGCCTTATCACAAGTGACTGATGCGGGATATGCAAGAATAGTAGTCTGATGTAGAAACAGGAACACATGTCATATTCACAGGCATTATGTGTAAAGTAAGCACATGCAATTAAACAAAGTTAGAAGCAATACATGTTGGAAATATGCCCTAGAGGCAATAATAAATTAGTTATTATTATTATATTTCCTTGTTCATGATAATCGTTTATTATCCATGCTATAATTGTATTGATAGGAAACTCAGATACATGTGTAGGTACATAGACAACACCATGTCCCTAGTGAGCCTCTAATTGACTAGCTCATTGATCAATAGATGGTTACGGTTTCCTGAACATGGACATTGGATGTTGTTGATAACGGGATCACATCATTAGGAGAATGATGTGATGGACAAGACCCAATCCTAAGCCTAGCACAAAGATCGTGTAGTTCGTATGCTAAAGCTTTTCTAATGTCAAGTATCATTTCCTTAGACCATGAGATTGTGCAACTCCCGGATACCGTAGGAATTCTTTGGGTGTACCAAACGTCACAACATAACTGGGTGGCTATAAAGGTACGCTACGGGTATCTCCGAAAGTGTCTGTTGGGTTGGCATGAATCGAGACTGGGATTTGTCACTCCGCGTGACGGAGAGGTATCTCTGGGCCCACTTAGTAGGACATCATCATAATGTGCACAATGTGACCAAGGGGTTGATCACAGGATGATGTGTTACAGAATGAGTAAAGAGACTTGCCGGTAATGAGATTGAACAAGGTATCGGGATACCGACGATCGAATCTCGGGCAAGTACAATACCGCTAGACAAAGGGAATTGTATACGGGATTGATTGAATCCTGGACATCGTGGTTCATCCGATGAGATCATCGTGGAACATGTGGGAGCCAACATGGGTATCCAGATCCCGCTGTTGGTTATTGACCAGAGAACGTCTCAGTCATGTCTGCATGGTTCCCGAACCCGTAGGGTCTACACACTTAAGGTTCAATGACGCTAGGGTTATAGGGAATAGATATATGTGGTTACCGAATGTTGTTCGGAGTCCCGGATGAGATCCCGTACGTCACGAGGAGTTTCGGAATGGTCTGGAGGTAAAGATTTATATATGGGAAGTCCTGTTTTGGTCACCAGAAAAGTTTCGGGTGCTATCGGTAATGTACCGGGACCACCGGGAGGGTCCCGAGGGTCCACCAGGTGGGGCCACCGGCCCCAGACGGCAGCATGGGCCAAGTGTGGGAGGGGACCAGCCCCAGGTGGGCTGGTACGCCCCCCCCACAAGGGCCCAAGGCGCCTAGTGTTTGGGGAGGGGGCGCACACACCTTTCTTGGGGGGCAAGTTTCCCCTCTCCCCTCTTGGCCGCCCCCCTAGATGGGATCTAGGGCTGGCTGCCACCCCTTAGGGGTGGAACCCTATGTGGGGCGCAGCCCCCCCCCTCTCCCCCTATATATAGTGGAGGCAAAGGGGTAGCCCAACACACGAAGTTCTTCTCCTGTTGGCGCAGCCCTACCCCTCTTTCTCCTCCTCTCCCGCGGTGCTTGGCGAAGCCCTGCTGGATTGCCACGCTCCTCCATCACCACCATGCCGTTGTGCTGCTGCTGGATGGAGTCTTCCCCAACCTCTCCCTCTCTCCTGGCTGAATCAAGGCATGGGATACATCACCGGGCTGCACGTGTGTTGAACGCGGAGGTATCGTCCGTTCGGCACTAGGATCTCCGGTGATTTGGATCACGTCGAGTACGACTCCTTCAACCCCGTTCTCTTGAAGGCTTCTGCTTAGCGATCTACAAGGGTATGTAGATGCACTCTCCTTACCCTCGTTTCTAGTTTCCCCATAGATAGATCTTGGTGATACGTAGGAAATTTTGAATTTCTTCTATGTTCCCCAACAGTGGTAACAAAGCTAGGTCTATTGCGTAGATTCTTTGCACGAGTAGAACACAAAGTAGTTGTGGGCGTTGATTTTGTTCAATATGCTTACCGTTACTAGTCCAATCTTGTTTCGACGGTATTGTGGGATGAAGCGGCCCGGACCGACCTTACACGTACACTTACTCGAGACAGGTTCCACCGACTGACATGCACTTGTTGCATAAGGTGGCTAGCGGGTGCCAGTCTCTCCCACTTTAGTCGGATCGGATTCGATGAAAAGGGTCCTTATGAAGGGTAAATAGCAATTGGCATATCACATTGTGGCTTTTGCGTAGGTAAGAAACGTTCTTGTTAGAAACCCATAGCAGCCACGCAAAACATGCAAACAACAATTAGAGGACGTCTAACTTGTTTTTGCAGGGTATTCTATGTGATGAATGATATGTGATGTATGAGATTGATCATGTTCTTGTAATAGGAATCACGACTTGCATGTCGATGAGTGTGACAACCGGCAGGAGCCATAGGAGTTGTCTTTATTTTATGTATGACCTGCGTGTCATTGAACAACGCCATGTAATTACTTTACTTTATTGCTAACCGGTAGCCATAGTAGTAGAAGTAATGAGTTGGCAAGACAACTTCATGGAGACACGATGATGGAGGTCATGATGATGGAGATCATGGTGTCATGCCGGTGACGATGATGATCATGGAGCCCCGAAGATGGAGATCAAAAAGGAGCAAAATGATATTGGCCATATCATGTCACTATTTTGATTGCATGTGATGTTTATCATGTTTATGCATCTTATTTGCTTAGAACGACAGTAGTAAATAAGATGATCCCTCATTAAAATTTCAAGAAAGTGTTCCCCCTAACTATGCACCGTTGCGAAAGTTAGTTGTTTCGAAGCACCACGTGATGATCGGGTGTGATAGATTCTAACATTCACATACAACGGGTGTAAGCCAGATTTACACACGCGAAACACTTAGGTTGACTTGACGAGCCTAGCATGTACAGACATGGCCTCGGAACACAAGAGATCGAAAGGTCGAGCATGAGTCGTATAGTAGATACGATCAACATGAAGATGTTCACCGATGATGACTAGTCCGTCTCACGTGGTGATCGAACACGGCCTAGTTGATTCGTATCATGTAATCACTTAGATGACGGGAGGGATGTCTATCTGAGTGGGAGTTCATAAGATGAACTTAATTATCCTGAACATAGTCAAAAGGTCTTTGCAAATTATGTCATAAGCTCGCGTTTTAGTTCTACAGTTTTAGATATGTTCCTAGAGAAAATTTAGTTGAAAGTTGATAGTAGCAATTATGCGGACTGGGTCCATAAACTGAGGATTGTCCTCGTTGCTTCGTAGAAGGCTTATGTCCTTAATGCACCGCTCGGTGTGCTGAACCTTGAACGTCGCCTGTGGATGTTTCGAACATCTGACATACACGTTTTGATAACTACGTGATAGTTCAGTTAAACGGTATAGAGTTGAGGCACCAAAGACGATTTCGAAACGTCGCAGAACATATGAGATGTTTCAAGGGCTGAAATTGGGATTTCAGGCTCGTGCCCACGTCAAGAGGTATAAGACCTCCGACGAGATTCTTAGCCTGCAAACTAAGGGAGAAAAGCTCAATCGTTGAGCTAGTACTCAGATTGTCTGGGTACAACAATCACTTGAATCGAGTGGGAGTTAATCTTCCAGATGAGATAGTGATGTTTCTCCAAAGTCATTGCCACCAAGCTACTAGAGCTTCGTGATGAACTATAACATATCAAGAATAGATATGATGATCCTTGCAGTATTCGTGATGTTTGACACCGTGAAAGTAGAAGTCAAGTAGGAGCATCAATTGTTGATGGTTTGTAAAACCACTAGTTTCAAGAAGGGCAAGGGCAAGAAGGGATACTTCATGATATGCAAATCAGTTGCTGCTCCAGTGAAGAAACCCAAGGTTGAACCCAAACCCGAGACTAAGTGCTTCTGTGATAAGGGGAACAGCCACTGGAGCAGAATTACCCTAGATACTTGGTAGATGAGAAGGCTGGCAAGGTCAATAGAAGTATATTGGATATACATTATGTTAATGTGTACTTTACTAGTACTCCTAGTAGCACCAGGGTATTAAGATACCAGTTCGGTTGCTAAGTGTTAGTAACTCGAAATAAAAGAGCTACGGAATAAACGGAGACTAGCTAAAGGTGAGCTGACGATATGTGTTGGAAGTGTTTCCAAGGTTGATGTGATCAAGCATCGCACGCTCCCTCTACCATCGAGATTGGTGTTAAACCTAAATAATTGTTATTTGGTGTTTGCGTTGAGCATAAACATGATTGGATTATGTCTATCACAATACGGTTATTCATTTAAAGAGAATAATGGTTACTCTATTTATTTGAATGATACCTTTAATGTTCTTGCACCTAAAAGAATGGTTTATTGAATCTCGATCGTAGTGATACACATTTTCATGCCAAAAGATATAAGATAGTAATGATAGTACCACTTACTTGTGGCACTGCCATGTAAGTCATATTGGTATAAAACGCATGAAGAAGCTCCATGTTGATGGATCTTTGGACTCACTCGTTTTTGAAATGTTTGAGACATGCGAACCATGTCTATTGGTGTATATGCATGAAGAAACTCCATGCAAATGGACTGTTTGGACTCACTTGATTTTGAATCACTTGAGACATGCAAATCATACCACATGGTCAAGATGACTAAAAGCCTCGTTTTCAGTAAAATGGAACAAGAGAGCAACTTGTTGGAAGTAATACATTTTGATGTGTGCAGTCCAATGAGTGCCCAGGCACGCAGTGGATATCGTTATGTTCTTACTTCACGGATGATTTGAGTAGATACTGAGTATCTTTACTTGATGAAACACAAGTCTGCATTATTGAATGGTTCAAGTAATTTCAGAGTGAAGTTGAAGATCATCGTGACAAGAGGATAAAATGTCTATGATATGATCATAGAGATGAGTATCTGAGTTACGAGCTTTGGTACACAATTGAGACATTGTGGAAATTTTTTCACAACTAACACTGCCTGGAACACCATAGTGTGATGGTGTGTCCGAACATCATAGATGCACCCTATTGGATATGGGGCATACCATGATGTCTCTTATCGAATTACCGCTATCGTTCATGGGTTTGGCATTAGAGACAACCGCATTCACTTTAAATAGGGCACCACGTATTTCCGTTGAGATGACACCGTATGAACTATGGTTTAGAGAAACCTAAGCTTTCATTTCTTGAAAGTTTGGACTGCGACGCTTATGTGAAAAAGTTTCATCGTGATAAGCTCAAACCCAAAACGGATAAATACATCTTCATAGGATACCCAAAATGGTTGGGTATACCTGCTATCTCAGATCCGGAAGCAAGAGTAATTGTTTCTAGAAACGGGTCCTTTCTCGAGGAAAAGTTTCTCTCGAGAGAATTGAGTGGGAGGATGGTGGAGACTTGATGAGGTTATTGAACCATCACTACAACCAGTGTGTAGCAGGGCACAGGAAGTTGTTCATGTGGCACCTACACCAATTGAAGTGGAAGCTGATGATAGTGATGATGATGCTTCAGATCAAGTCACTACCGAACCTCATAGGTTGACAAGGACGCGTACTACTTCAGAGTGGTATGCAATCTTGTCTTAGAGGTCATGTTGCTAGATAACAATGAACCTACAAGCTATGGAGAAGCGATGGTGGGTCCGGATTCCGATGAATGGCTCGAGGCCATAAAATCCGAGAGAGGATCCATGACTTTGGAAGAAATACTTGATGGTCGTAAGGCCGTTTGGTACAGATGGATTTTAAAAGGAAGAAAGACAGTGATGGTAAGTATCACCATTAAGAAAGCTCGACTTGTCGTTAAGATGTTTTCCGACAAGTTCAAGGAGTTGACTACGATGAGACTTTCTCACTCGTAGCGATGCTAAGAGTCTGTTGGAATTAAATTAGCAATTACTGCATGATTTATGAAATCTTGCAGATAGGATGCAAAACATTGTTTCCTCGATGATATCCTTGAGGAAAGGTTGTATGTGATACAACCAGAAGGTTTTTGTCAATCCTGAAAAACGCTAACAAATATGCAAAGCTCCAGTAATCCTTCTAAGGACTGGAGTAAGCATCTCAGAGTTGGAATGTACGCTTTGATGAGATAATCAAAGATTTTGGGTTTATACAAAGTTTATGAGAAACTTGTATTTCCAAAGAAGTGAGTGGGAGCACTATAGAATTTCTGATGAGTATATGTTGTTGACATATTGTTGATCAGAAATGATGTAGAATTTCTGGAAAGCATATAGGGTTATTTGAAAAGTGTTTTTCAATAGAAAACTTGGAATAAGCTGCTTGAACATTGAGCATCAAGATCTATGAGGATAGATCAAAAACGCTAAATGGTACTTTCAAAATGAGCACATACCTTGACATGATCTTGAAGGTGTTCAAGATGGATCAGTCAAAGAAGGTGTTCTTGCCTGAGTTGTAAGGTATGTAGTTAAGAGTTAAAGCTCGACCATGACAGAATAGAGAGAAAGGACGAAGGTCGTCCCCTATGCTTCAGACGTAGGCTCTATAGTATGCTATGTTGTGTACCGCACCGGAAGTCTGCCTTGCCATGAGTCAGTCAAGGGGTACAAGAATGATACAGGAATGGATCATTGGACAGCGGTCAAAATTGTCCTCGGAGTAAATAAGGACATGTTTCTCGATTATGGAGGTGATAAAGAGTTCGGCGTAAAGGGTTACGTTGATGCAAGCTTTAACACCTATCCAAATATCTCTGAGTAGCAAACCGGATACGTATAGTGGAGCAACCATTTGGAATAGCTCCAAGTGGAGCGTGGAAGCAGCATTTGCAATATGACATAGAGATTTGCGAATTACATACGGATCTGAATATTGCAGACCCATTGACTAAAACCTCTCTCATAAGCAAAACATGATCAAACCCCAGAACTCATTGAGTCTTAATCACATGATGATGTGAACTAGTTTAGTGACACTAGTAAACTCTTTGGATGTTGGTCACATGGCGATGTGACCTGTGAGTGTTAATCACATGGCGATGTGAACTAGATTATTGACTCTAGTGCAAGTGGGAGACTGTTGGAAATATGCCCTAGAGGCAATAATAAATTAGTTATTATTATTATATTTCCTTGTTCGTGATAATCGTTTATTATCCATGCTATAATTGTATTGATAGGAAACTCAGATACATGTGTGGGTACATAGACAACACCATGTCCCTAGTAAGCCTCTAATTGACTAGCTCGTTGATCAATAGATGGTTACGGTTTCCTGACCATGGACATTGGATGTCGTTGATAACGGGATCACATCATTAGGAGAATGATGTGATGGACAAGACCCAATCCTAAGCCTAGCACAAAGATCATGTAGTTCGTATGCTAAAGCTTTTCTAATGTCAAGTATCATTTCCTTAGACCATGAGATTGTGTAACTCCCCGATACCGTAGGAATGCTTTGGGTGTACCAAACGTCACAACGTAACTGGGTTGCTATAAAGGTACGCTACAGGTATCTTCGAAAGTGTCTGTTGGGTTGGCACGAATCGAGACTTGCATTTGTCACTCCGCGTGACGGAGAGGTGTCTCTGGGCCCACTCAGTAGGACATCATCATAATGTGCACAATGTGACCAAGGGGTTGATCACGGGATGATGTGTTATGGAACGAGTAAAGAGACTTGCCGGTAATGAGATTGAACAAGGTATCGGGATACCGACGATCGAATCTCGGGAAAGTACAATACCGCTAGACAAAGGGAATTGTATACAGGATTGATTGAATCCTCGACATCGTGGTTCATCCGATGAGATCATCATGGAACATGTGGGAGCCAACATGGGTATCCAGATCCCGCTATTGGTTATTGACCGGAGAACGTCTCGGTCATGTCTGCATGGTTCCCGAACCCGTAGGGTCTACACACTTAAGGTTCGATGACGATAGGGTTATAGGGAATAGATATACGTGGTTACCGAATGTTGTTCGGAGTGCCGTATGAGATCCCGGACGTCACGAGGAGTTCCGGAATGGTCTGAAGGTAAAGATTTATATATGGGAAGTCCTGTTTTGGTCATCGGAAAAGTTTCGGGTGCTATCGGTAATGTACCGGGACCACCGGGATGGTCCTGGGGGTCCACCAGGTGGGGCCACCGGCCCCAAAGGGCAGCATGGGCCAAGTGTGGGAGGGGACCAGCCCCAAGTGGGCTGGTACGCCCCCCCACAAGGGCCCAAGGCACCTAGGGTTTGGGGAGGGGGAGCACACACCTTTCTTGGGGGGCAAGTTTCCCCTCTCCCCCCCTTGGCCGCCCCCCTAGATGGGATCTAGGGCTGGCCGCCGCCCCTAGGGGTGGAACCCTAGGTGGGGTGCAGCCCCCCCTCTCCCCCTATATATAGTGGAGGCAAAGGGGCAGCCCAGCACACGAAGTTCTTCTCCTATTGGCGCAGCCCTACCCCTATTTCTCCTCCTCTCCCGCGGTGCTTGGCGAAGCCCTGCTGGATTGCCACGCTCCTCCATCACCACCACGCCGTTGTGCTACTACTAGATGGAGTCTTCCCCAACCTCTCCCTCTCTCCTTGCTGGATCAAGGCATGGGAGACGTCACCGGGCTGCACGTGTGTTGAACGCGGAGGTGCCGTCCGTTCGGCACTAGGATCTCCGGTGATTTGGATCACGTCGAGTACGACTCCTTCAACCCCGTTCTCTTGAACGCTTCCGCTTAGCGATCTACAAGGGTATGTAGATGCACTCTCCTTACCCTCGTTGCTAGTTTCTCCATAGATAGATCTTGGTGATACATAGGAAAATTTTGATTTTCTGCTACGTTCCCCAACAATACAAGCTAGACATCATACACAACATGGAACCACATATAATAGTGCCAAGTTAGAGAAAGCACCTGTGATGGTGGAGTAGGGGAGATGTGCTCATCATCTACACAGCTACGTTGACTGTCTGGCCTTGCGTTGTCTTGCGAATCTTGTTGGGAGGATGGCGGAGTAGAATCTGTAGAGAACCTCCGTTTCAGTTGCTCGGAAGGACCACCATCATCCAATGCCTTGCCAATTTCCTTCAGCTTTATTGATTTTGCATTGTGAGGTCATACTGACAAGAAAAAGGAATATCATTCTCTCTGTAGAACTCATTCATGCATGATACTGACGAACACTACTCTAATGAAAGGAAAAGTCATGATACGAGGATGGAATATGTATGAAAAAATGGACGGCTTGACATATTCACACCTATGATGTGGTAACTAAGCAGAAGGCACTTCAACAAATTAGAAACACTGCAAGACACCATATGAAAGGTGAAATCAATATCACTCTCCCAAGTTAAAACTGTCTCGTCATAGGTGGCCTTCATCAAACTAGAAGCAATACATGCTAGAAATCATATTCAAGACGCAAACCAATATCACACTGCCAACTTAAAGGTTTCCCATCATAAGTGACTGATGCAGGATACACAAGAAGAGTAGTTTCATGTAACAACATTGTGTGATAGACAGATATAGTATGTACAAAAAATAGGAAAGCGTGTCATATTCACATGTATCATGTGTAAGCTAAGCAGATGCAGTTTACACTAATTAGGAGAAATACGAGCTAGACACCATATGCAACATGCAACCAGATATCACACTGTCAAGTTAGAGCAAGCACCTTGGATGGTGGAGTAGGGGAGCAGAGACTTGGACCATGTAATGCACAATCAGTACAAGGAGAATTGGTACAGATGCTCCGTTTACGTTGCTACAGAGGACCACCATCATCGCCTTCCTTACTCTTTTCCTTTCTCTTTCTTGATTTTGCCTTGTCAAGTCAAACCCACAAGAAAAAGGAATAAAATTTGCTCTTCAGAACTTATTGATGCATGATACTGACGAACACTACTTTCATGTAAGGCAGCCACATGATAGGAGGATGGAATATGTATGAAAAACAGGACGGCGTGACATATTGACATGTATGATGTATAAAGTGTAAACTAAGCACAAGGTGCTTGAACTTGTTAGAATCGATGCAAGCTAGAAACCATATGAAAGATGAAACCAATATCACTCTGCCAAATTGAAAGGGTGCCCTAATAAATGTATTTGACCAAATTAGAAGTAATACATGGCAACAGGCTAGAAATAATATGCAATATGCAACGAATAAAGGTGACTCATCGTAAGTAATTGATGCAGGATACAGAAGAGAGGTAATTTCATGTAAGAACAAGGTTAACACATAGATGTAGTGTGTACCAAAAATAGAAAGGCATGTCATATTCACAGGTATAGTGTGTAAACTAAGCAGATGCAATTTACCCTAATTAGAAGCATTACAAGCTAGACACCGTATGCAACATGCAACCACATATCACACTGCGAAGTTGGAGCAAGCACCTGTGATGGTGGTGTAGGGGAAGTGCTGTCTTCAGGTACAAAGCAACATTCAATATCTTCATTTAGGCTTGTTGTTTCTTGAGAATCATGTGGAGAGGATGAAATTGCATTCTTTATAAGAGTATTGCATCTCATATTAACCCACGCGCGTGACTGTCTCATCATAAGCGATAGACGCAGGATACACAAGAACAGTAGTTTGATGTAAGAACATGGTGTGATAGGCATATGTAGTATGTACCAAAAACAGGAAGGCGTGTCATATTCACATGTATAATGTGTAAGCTAAGGAGATGCAATTTAACAAATTAGGAGCATTGATGAGGGATACACAAGAGAAGTAGTTTGATGTAAGAACATGGTTAATAGAAAGACGTAGTATGTACCAAAAACATGAAGGCATGTCATATTCACAGGTATAATGTGTTAACTAAGCAGATGCAATTTACCCTAATTAGAAGCATTACAAGGTAGACACCATATGCAACATGCAACCACATATGACACTGCCAAGTAAGAGCAAGCACCTGCGATGGTGGTGTGGGGGAATTGCGGTGATCAACTAGAGAGCTATGTTGACTATCTTCATTTAGCCTTGCTGTTTCTTGAGAATCATGTGGGGAGGATGACACTGCAGTCTTTAAACGAGTAGGGCGTCTCACAGTAACCCACCCGGGTGACTGTCTCATCATAAGTGATTGACGAGGGATACAAAAGAGCATTAGTTTGATGTACAAACATGGTTAATAGACATATGTAGTATGTATCAAAAACAGGAAGGCATGTCATTATCAAAGGTATAATGTGTAAAGTAAGTAGATGCAATTTAACCAAATTGGAAGCAATACAAGCTAGACACCATATGCAACATGCAACCACATTTGACAGCACGAAGTTAAAGCAAGCACCTGGGATGGTTGTGTGTGGCAATTGAGATCATCAACTGCAGAGCTACTTTTACTGTCTCCAACTGCTGACACTGCACCCATTAGAGCGTTAAAACGCTTACTGCTTATCTTCGAATTACGCTAGAGCGACTTCTGTCTTTTCTTTTCTGCATTCATCAACACTGCGTCAGAGTCTGAAATACCCATGCATAAAAAAACAATAGTGTGAGTATGGGTGAAGTGTGTGCATAATTAGTACAGTGTAAAGGTAGCAGATAGCAGGTCGGTGAGAAATAAATGACGGGAGACATATGATAGCTCTACAACATGCATGGCACACTCAATTACTATAGGATTCTATGAAAATAACAGTCGACTGAAAGCAAATAGGTCAGTCCATTTTTTCTGCACCGTCGGAGGTCGCGGCGAAGCTCAGGACTAAGCCCCTTATGGAACCTTGCTTGCTTCTTGGCATCAGTAGAAACTTCCTCAGTTGCATATCGTGTGAGGTTACCGAACTCCCTGCTGTAAGCATCCACAGAGAGTCGGCCCTGAGTGAAACTGCAAAATTCCTCACGTTTACGGTCCATGAGACCCTCCGGAATGTGATGTTCACGGAAAGCCTCGCTGAATTCAGCCCAAGTAGTGACATGGCCTGCTGGGCACATAGCTCCATAATTCTCCCACCATAGACTGGCGGGGCCTTCAAGATGATATGCAGCAAAGGTGACCTTGTCAGCCTCCGCTACCAGCGCGGAACGCAGTTTGTGAGAAATACTGCGAAGCTAATCATCAGCGTCGAGAGGCTCGACGGAGTGGTGGAACGTGGGTGGATGTAACTTGATGAAATCACTGAGTGACACCACGTTAGTCCTCTGATGGTGTGCCGTGTTCTGTTCAATACGCTCCAACAAACGGTTGGTCTCGACGTCATAACATCAAGTTTCTCAAAGTACAATGGTCGCACCATTCTGAGGATGAAGCAACTTGGGAAAGGGAGGATCGTATTCGACTTGAGTATCCCGCCTTCTTTCCGGAGGAACCCAAATCTCGGGACGAGATTCTTTTGAGTGGGGGTGAGTTGTCACATCCTAGTTAGCCATGCATTAGAGTGTTGCATCATGTTTACTCTTTCATCAGAAACCTGAAATGGGGATGACAGAACCCCCAGTCCCCTCTGAAACCAATTAGGGTTTACTAAAAACTTTCTCAATGAACCTGAAATGCCCTTCTAAAATGCCCATCATTTTTGTCTTAGTTCAGAACCTCTGCCAAAAGTGATGCACATTTTCCTAGGCCATCTTAGGGTTTTTGAATTAAATCATAAATATTTGAATTTGGGCATTTAAAATTATATAAAATATTTAAATGCTCAAATATCTCCAAACTAAAATGTTTCATGTTGGAAATAATCCAACTATGGACCAGGAGTAGTTTGGTGATTTTAGGAGTTGCCTAAGTATTTTATTTAATTCAACAAAGTTGCAGAAGTATAAAAAAACAGAAAACAGAAAGAAATGGAAAAAAGCTTACCTGGCGCCTGCTCCCGGCCCACCTGCCGGCCCAGCCCAGCGCCGCTCCAGCGAGCTGCTTGCCGGACAGGCAGGCAGGCAGGTGCCCGACGGCGACCGCAGCGCGCGCCACGCACCTGCTCGCCGCCTCGCCGCTCCCCGCGCCCGGTGACGTCATGGATCAGCCTCCCTCGCTCCCCCGAACCCCCCAGACACCCCCTCTCCTCTCCAGCTCCTCCCCCTCGCGCTCCCCCGCCATGACCGACGCCACCATCGCCGTGCCTTCGTTGTAGCCGTGCTCCCCGCCGCCCGTGCGTCCTCTCACCGTGTCCAGGAGCTCCGCCGCTGTCCACTCCATCGAGCAAGCCGAGCCCCGAGCGCTCGCAACGCCCGAGTCCACCGCAATGACCTCGCCCGAACCGCCGTCGCCGGAGATCCCCTTCAACACCGTCGTCGCTCCGGTCCATCTCCGGCCACACCAAGGGCTTCGTCGCACTCACTGTGAGCTTAGCCATCTTCCCGTTCCTTCCGTTCTTGCTCCCGAGCCACGTAGCAACCTCCCGGAGCTCAACCGCACCCACCGCCATGGAGCTCGTCGCCGACGTGCTCCCGGTTACCCTCCGACCACTCCACGGTGTCCATCATGCTCACCGTGTCACTTAGCACCTAGCTAGCCACTCCTCGAGCCTCACCGACCCCTCTAGCGTCAAGTTCGTCTTCGGCCGAACCCCGGTGGCCGCCAAAGTCGTCGCCGGCGCCAACTCCGGCCACCCCGACCCCAACGGACTCCACCAAGAGCTGTGGCTCGTCCTCAGCTCCACTCCGGTGGTCTCCGCGACCCATTTGGTGGCCGAAACAGCCAAAACCACTTCCGCTGCCGCGTCGGGCTCGCCGGCGGCTAAACGCCAATGCAGCCGACCCGGGTTTGACCACGGGTGGGCCCTGGTTGACTCCCCTGAGTCAATGACAGGTGGGGCCCAGCCCTGTTAATTAAACAGGTTTAGTTTTAATTAAACTTTAATTAATTTAATCACCCTGACATGCGAGACCCACTGTCAGGTTTGACCCGGACGTGTTCCGTTGACCTGCTAACGTCACACTAACGTCAGGCTGACGCAATAATTGATTTTCTGGAATTATTCTAATATAGGAAATTTCAGAATATAATTTAAACTTCAAAAATTCATAACTTTTATTCTGTAACTCCAAATCAGACAAATTATATATGAAAAATGATCAGAAAAATCCAATCTATCCATCTGTACTATTTTCATGCATCAACGGCCTGCTGGCACCCTTCAACCCCTAGCTATTCCTGAATGGAAGTGGGATAAAATTGGTATGGATTTCATTACCGGTTTTCCTAGGACCAAGAGAGGGAATAATGCTATCTTTGTCGTTGTCGATCGTCTTTCCAAAGTGGCCCATTTCCTACCTGTTCGTGAGAATATAACCGCGAGTCAGCTGGCAGACTTATACATCTCCCGAATAGTGTCTCTCCATGGTGTTCCTTTGGAAATTAACTCGGATCGAGGAAGTATTTTCACCTCTCGATTTTGGGAAAGTTTCCAAAATGCTATGGGAACCCGTCTCTCCTTTAGCACCGCTTTCCACCCTCAGTCGAGTGGTCAAGTGGAACGCGTCAACCAGATTCTATAAGACATGCTTCGAGCCTCTGTTATCTCATTCGGAATGGATTGGGAGAAGTGCCTTCCATTTGCCGAATTCGCTTACAACAACAGCTATCAATCTAGCTTGGGTAAAGCCCCTTTTGAAGTTCTCTATGGACGACGGTGTCGAACACCCCTTAACTGGTCAGAGACCGGGGAAAGACAATTCTTTGGCCCGGATATGATTCAAGAAGCAGAAGAACAAGTTCGCATCGTTTGTGAAAAGTTGAAAACAGCCCAATCTCGTCAAAAGAGTCAATATGACCGAAAACATAAGGCTATGACCTTCGAGGTTGACGAGAAGGCTTATCTTCGGGTCACCCCTCTGAAGGGAACCCGTCGTTTCAGTATCAAAGGCAAATTGGCTCCTCGTTACATTGGACCTTTTCGCATTCTCGCCAAACGAGGAGAAGTTGCCTACCAGTTGGAACTACCTCCGCACCTCTCCAGAGTCCACGATGTTTTCCACGTTTCTCAACTCAGGCGTTGCTTCTCGGATCCTATCCGTGGAATGGACCACGAAACGCTTGATCTCCAAGATAATCTTACATATCGAGAGTACCCCATTCGTATCCTCGATCAGGCCGAGCGTACCACTCGACGTCATAATATCAAGTTTCTCAAAGTACAATGGTCGCACCATTCTGAGGATGAAGCAACTTGGGAAAGGGAGGATCGTCTTCGACTTGAGTATCCCGCCTTCTTTCCGGAGGAACCCAAATCTCGGGACGAGATTCTTTTGAGTGGTGTGAGTTGTCACATCCTAGTTAGCCATGCATTAGAGTGTTGCATCATGTTTACTCTTTCATCAGAAACCTGAAATGGGGATGACAGAACCCCCAGTCCCCTCTGAAACCAATTAGGGTTTACTAAAAACTTTCTCAATGAACCTGAAATGCCCTTCTAAAATGCCCATCATTTTAGTCTTGGTTCAAAACCTCTGCCAAAAGTGATGCACATTTTCCTAGGCCATCTTAGGGTTTTTGAATTAAATCATAAATATTTGAATTTGGGCATTTAAAATTATATAAAATATTTAAATGCTCAAATATCTCCAAACTAAAATGTTTCATGTTGGAAATAATCCAACTATGGACCAGGAGTAGTTTGGTGATTTTAGGAGTTGCCTAAGTATTTTATTTAATTCAACAAAGTTGCCGAAGTATTAAAAAACAAAAAACAGAAAGAAATGGAAAAAGCTTACCTGGCGCCTGCTCCCGGCCCACCTGCCGGCCCAGCCCAGCGCCGCTCCAGCGAGCTCCTTGCCGGCCAGGCAGGCAGGCAGGTGCCCGACGGTGACCGCAGCGCGCGCCACGCACCTGCTCGCCGCCTCGCCGCTCCCCGCGCCCGGTGACGTCGTGGATCAGCCTCCCTCGCTCCCCCGAACCCCCCAGACACCCCCTCTCCTCTCCAGCTCCTCCCCCTCGCGCTCCCCCGCCATGACCGACGCCACCATCGCCGTGCCTTCGTCGTAGCTGTGCTCCCCGCCGCCCGTGCGTCCTCTCACCGTGTCCAGGAGCTCCGCCGCTGTCCACTCCATCGAGCAAGCCGAGCCCCGAGCGCTCGCAACGCCCGAGTCCACCGCAACGACCTCGCGCGAACCGCCGTCGCCGGAGATCCCCTTCAACGCCGTCGTCGCTCCGGTCCATCTCCGGCCACACCAAGGGCTTCGTCGCACTCACTGTGAGCTTAGCCATCTTCCCCTTCCTTCCGTTCTTGCTCCCGAGCCACGTAGCGACCTCCCGGAGCTCAACCGCACCCACCGCCGTGGAGCTCGTCGCCGACGTGCTCCCGGTTACCCTCCGACCACTCCACGGTGTCCATCATGCTCACCGTGTCACTTAGCACCTAGCTAGCCACTCCCCGAGCCTCACCGACCCCTCTAGCGTCAAGTTCGTCTTAGGCCGAACCCCGGTGGCCGCCAAAGTCGTCACTGGCGCCAACTCCGGCCACCCCGACCCCAACGGACTCCACCAAGAGCTGCGGCTCGTCCTCAGCTCCACTCTGGTGGTCTCCGCGACCCATTTGGTTGTCGAAACAGCCAAAACCACTTCCGCCGCCGCGTCGGGCTCGCCGGCGGCTAAACGCTGATGCAGCCGACCCGGGTTTGACCACGGGTGGGCCCTGGTTGACTCCCCTGAGTCAATGACAGGTGGGGCCCAGCCCTGTTAATTAAACAGGTTTAGTTTTAATTAAACTTTAATTAATTTAATCATCCTGACATGCGGGACCCACTGTCAGGTTTGACCCGGACGTGTTCCGTTGACCTGCTGACGTCACACTGACGTCAAGCAGACGCAATAATTGATTTTCTGGAATTATTCTAATATAGGAAATTTCAGAATATAATTTAAACTTCAAAAATTCATAACTTTTATTCTGTAACTCCAAATCAGACAAATTATATATGAAAAATGATCAGAAAAATCCAATCTATCCATCCGTACTATTTTCATGCATGACTAAACAAGTTAACTTGATGTTTAATGTAGAACAAGGAAAAGCACTTTAAAAGGCCATGTTTGAGTTTGAAATTTGAATCTTTGATTCAAATTGGTTCAAACCCCTCTGGTCTTAGTTGCATTAGCCCAACACACTCATATTGCTATGTTTCATGCATGCATCATATTGTTGCACATTGTTTGGTGATGGTTGTGTATCGGTGTTCTTTGCGGCAGGATCTGCCTCCGAGGAGTATCGTGATTACCCTAACGAAGAACTGTATCAGTGCATCGAACCATCAGGCAAGCAACCAACCATTTGATCATATCGATACAATCCCATGTTCTCGCTCCTGCTCTCTTTTACTGCATTAAGACAACGCGTTTCAAACTGCTGTGTGCTACGGTAGTTGAACCCACCTCCTCTGCATGACCTGTCATTGCCACAGTAACTAGATGAAACCCACTAGCATGTGTAGGAGTTGATTGAGCCATATGTATGTGTTGTTCCTACCTTGCTATGCCTGCTATGCTTAGAGTCGTGTCAGGTCTGGTTCATCTGGGTGATGGGCTAGAGTGAAATGATTATGTCGGTAATAGAGTGGTGTGGTGAACACGATTTGGTAAAGGTATCGATGAGAGGCCATGTAGGAGTACATGGTGGGTTGTTTCATTGAGGCCGACCTTAAGCACTGAGATCTGTATGTGTGATTTAAGAATCAGCTACTACCATGCATTGGGCCCGAAACCAATGGACCCTCTCGGCTTCTTATTCACCCTAGTTCTCCGTCCAGGAGTTGCAAGTAGTTTCTGGTGTTTGTAGCCTACTGGAGGCCGTGGACAGCGCTGACCGTAGGGGTGGGCTGTGATGCGGTAGGTACGTGGCCGGGTGTACCGAATACCCGTTAGGTATTTCGGGAACCCTGTTCACATCGTTCGGGGCCGTATGGGAAACCTCGGCTGGACTCCCTGCGGATGGAACCTGGATAGGCGATAAACCTGGACTTGAGGCTTAGGTGGTTAGGTAGGTCGTGGCCGACACCCACGTTGGGCTTCCGCTTGAAGGTTGCTGAGTACATGTCGTGTAAACGACGGTAAGTGGTGAGAGCGTGTATGAAGAAGTACACCCCTGCAGGGTTATCATGATCTATTCGAATAGCCGCGTCCGCGGTAAAGGACTACTTGGTTGCCTATACAGTTCATAGACAAGTAAATGGAAACTACTAAAAGCCTCAAGATAAGTGTGAGTGCCGAGGATGGCTCTTCCGTAGGAAGATGGAGGTGAATCCTCGGTAGTGTATTGAATTGGTGAGTAGTGGACTCGTGTGCGCAAAACCACCTGAGCCTAGCCAAGAGTCAAAGTTGGCTTGCTGCAACAACTCCACCAACCCTTCTTGATAATATGCATGTATGTAGGATCTGATGTAAGTCTTGCTGAGTACCTTTGTACTCATGTTGCTATAATTTACATTTTTACAGAAGACGCTGCAACCCCTTCTGATGGGTTCTACGTAGACGTTGACATCAATGAGTAGGCTAAGGCCCAGGTGGTGATCCTGAGCTTGGGAAGGACCTCGTAGTATAGCTAGGCTTTCCAAGCCTCTTTTATTTTACTAGTTGTCTGTACTTAGACAAGTTACTTCCGCTGCTGGTTTGTATGACTGTATGACTTGAATGATGGGTCGTGTGACCCGTACCTTTGTGTATGTTATGTATGGCCCTCTGAGCCTTAAATAAAGTACTTGTGTCATAGAGTCATGTTGTGATGCCTTGTTGTATTTGCACATATCGAGCATATTGTGTGTATGATTGAAATGCTTGGTATGTGTGGGATCTGACTATCTAGTTGTTTATCCTTAGTAGCCTCTCTTACCAGGAAATGTCTCCTAGTGTTACCTCTGAGCCCTGGTAGCTTGCTACTGCTCGGGAACACTTAGGCTGGCCGGCATGTGTCCTTCTTCGTTCCTGTGTCTGTCCCTTCGGGGAAATGTCACGCATTGAGTACCGGAGTCCTGTTAGCCCGCTACAGCCCGGTTTACCGGAGTCCTGCTAGCCCAGTGCTACAGCCCGGACCCACTTGCTGATGACCGACACGTTCGAAGCTGGGTCATGGATGCCTGTCCCTGTAAGTCTGTGCCACTTTGGGTTTACGACTAGTCATGTCAACCCGGGCTCCTTATCATATGGATGCTAGCGACACTATCATATACGTGAGCCAAAAGGCGCAAACGGTCCCGGGCAAAGGTAAGGCGACACCCGTGGGGATACCGTGCGTGAGGACGCAAAGTGATATGAGGTGTTACCGGCTAGATCGATGTGACATCGAGTCGGTGTCACATCGATCTAG
>NC_041393.1:122937967-122940366 GCF_002162155.2 Triticum dicoccoides
TTGCAGCAAGCCAGCTTTGACTCTTGGCTAGGCTAACCTACGAGACTCCAACTCGAAATGGTTTTGCGCACACGAGTCCACTACTCACCAATTCAATACACTACCGAGGATCCACCTCCGTCTTCCTACGGAAGAGCCATCCTCGGCACTCACACTTATCTTGAGGCTTTTAGTAGTTTCCATTTACTTGTCTATGAACTGTATAGGCAACCAAGTAGTCCTTTACCGCGGACGCGGCTATTCGAATAGATCATGATAACCCTGCAGGGGTGTACTTCTTCATACACGCTCTCACCACTTATCGTCGTTTACACGACATGTACTCGGCAACCTTCAAGCGGAAGCCCAACGTGGGTGTCGGCCACGACCTACCTAATCACCTAAGCCTCCAGTCCAGGTTTATCGCCTATCCAGGTTCCATCCGCAGGGAGTCCGACCGAGGTTTCCCATACGGCCCCGAACGATGTGAACAGGGTTCCCGAAATACCTAACGGGTATTCAGTACACCCGGCCACGTACCTACCGCATCACAGCCCACCCCTACGGTCAGCGCTGTCCACGGCCTCCAGTAGGCTACAAACACCAGAAACTACTTGCAACTCCTAGACGGAGAACTAGGGTGAATAAGAAGCCGAGAGGGTCCATTGGTTTCGGGCCCAATGCATGGTAGTAGCTGATTCTTAAATCACACATACAGATCTCAGTGCTTAAGGTCAGCCTCAATGAAACAACCCACCATGTACTCCTACATGGCCTCTCATCGATACCTTTACCAAATCGTGTTCACCACACCACTCTATTACCGACATAATCATTTCACTCTAGCCCATCACCCAGATTAACCAGACCTGACACGACTCTAAGCATAGCAGGCATAGCAAGGTAGGAACAACACATACATATGGCTCAATCAACTCCTACACATGCTAGTGGGTTTCATCTAGTTACTGTGGCAATGACAGGTCATGCAGAGGAAGTGGGTTCAACTACCGTAGCACACAGCAGTTTGAAACGCGTTGTCTTAATGCAGTAAAAGAGAGCAGGAGCGAGAACATGGGATTGTATCGATATGATCAAATGGTTGGTTGCTTGCCTGATGGTTCGATGCACTGATACGGTTCTACGTTAGGGTAATCACGATACTCCTCGGAGGCAGATCCTGCCGCAAAGAACACCGATACACAACCATCACCAAACAATGTGCAACAATATGATGCATGCATGAAACATAGCAATATGAGTGTGTTGGGCTAATGCAACTAAGACCAGAGGGGTTTGAACCAATTTGAATCAAAGATTCAAATTTCAAACTCAAACATGGCCTTTTAAAGTGCTTTTCCTTGTTCTACATTAAACATCAAGTTAACTTGTTTAGTCATGCATGAAAATAGTACAGATGGATAGATTGGATTTTTCTGATCATTTTTCATATATAATTTGTCTGATTTGGAGTTACAGAATAAAAGTTATGAATTTTTGAAGTTTAAATTATATTCTGAAATTTCCTATATTAGAATAATTCCATAAAATCAATTATTGCGTCAGCCTGACGTCAGTGTGACGTCAGCAGGTCAACGGAACACGTCCGGGTCAAACCTGACAGTGGGTCCCGCATGTCAGGGTGATTAAATTAATTAAAGTTTAATTAAAACTAAACCTGTTTAATTAACAGGGCTGGGCCCCACCTGTCATTGACTCAGGGGAGTCAACCAGGGCCCACCCGTGGTCAAACCCGGGTCGGCTGCATCGGCGTTTAGCCGCCGGCGAGCCCGACGCGGCGGTGGAAGTGGTTTTGGCTGTTTCGGCCACCAAATGGGTCACGGAGACCACCGGAGTGGAGCTGAGGACGAGCCGCAGCTCTTGGTGGAGTCCGTTGGGGTCGGGGTGGCCGGAGTTGGCGCCGGCGACGACTTTGGCGGCCACCGGGGTTCGGCCGAAGACAAACTTGACGCTAGAGGGGTCGGTGAGGCTCGGGGAGTGGCTAGCTAGGTGCTAAGTGACACGGTGAGCATGATGGACACCGTGGAGTGGTCGGAGGGTAACCGGGAGCACGTCGGCGACGAGCTCCACGGCGGTGGGTGCGGTTGAGCTCCGGGAGGTCGCTACGCGGCTCGGGAGCAAGAACGGAAGGAAGGGGAAGATGGCTAAACTCACAGTGAGTGCGACGAAGCCCTTGGTGTGGCCGGAGATGGACCGGAGCGACGACGGCGTTGAAGGGGATCTCCGGCGATGGCGGTTCGGGCGAGGTCGTTGCGGTGGACTCGGGCGTTGCGAGCGCTCGGGGCTCGGCTTGCTCGATGGAGTGGACAGCGGCGGAGCTCCTGGACACGGTGAGAGGACGCACGGGCGGCGGGGAGCACGGCTACGACGAAGGCACGGCGATGGTGGCGTCGGTCATG
>NC_041393.1:122940416-122950518 GCF_002162155.2 Triticum dicoccoides
GGCACGGCGATGGTGGCGTCAGTCATGGCGGGGGAGCGCGAGGGGGAGGAGCTGGAGAGGAGAGGGGGTGTCTGGGGGGTTCGGGGGAGCGAGGGAGGCTGATCCACGACGTCACCGGGCGCGGGGAGCGGCGAGGCGGCGAGCAGGTGCGTGGCGCGCGCTGCGGTCGCCGTCGGGCACCTGCCTGCCTGCCTGGCCGGCAAGCAGCTCACTGGAGCGGCGCTGGGCTGGGCCGGCAGGTGGGCCGGGAGCAGGCGCCAGGTAAGCTTTTTCCATTTCTTTCTGTTTTCTGTTTTTTAATACTTCTGCAACTTTGTTGAATTAAATAAAATACTTAGGCAACTCCTAAAATCACCAAACTACTCCTGGTCCATAGTTGGATTATTTCCAACATGAAACATTTTAGTTTGGAGATATTTGAGCATTTAAATATTTTATATAATTTTAAATGCCCAAATTCAAATATTTATGATTTAATTCAAAAACCCTAAGATGGCCTAGGAAAATGTGCATCACTTTTGGCAGAGGTTCTGAACCAAGACAAAAATGATGGGCATTTTAGAAGGGCATTTCAGGTTCATTGAGAAAGTTTTTAGTAAACCCTAATTGGTTTCAGAGGGGACTGGGGGTTCTGTCATCCCCATTTCAGGTTTCTGATGAAAGAGTAAACATGATGCAACACTCTAATGCATGGCTAACTAGGATGTGACAACTCACCCCCACTCAAAAGAATCTCGTCCCGAGATTTGGGTTCCTCCGGAAAGAAGGCGGGATACTCAAGTCGAAGACGATCCTCCCTTTCCCAAGTTGCTTCATCCTCAGAATGGTGCGACCATTGTACTTTGAGAAACTTGATATTATGACGTCGAGTGGTACGCTCGGCCTGATCGAGGATACGAATGGGGTACTCTCGATATGTAAGATTATCTTGGAGATCATTGTTTCGTGGTCCATTCCACGGATAGGATCCGAGAAGCAACGCCTGAGTTGAGAAACGTGGAAGACATCGTGGACTCTGGAGAGGTGCGGAGGTAGTTCCAACTGGTAGGCAACTTCTCCTCGTTTGGCGAGAATGCGAAAAGGTCCAATGTAACGAGGAGCCAATTTGCCTTTGATACCGAAACGATGGGTTCCCTTCAGAGGGGTGACCCGAAGATAAGCCTTCTCGTCAACCTCGAAGGTCATAGCCTTATGTTTTCGGTCATATTGACTCTTTTGACGAGATTGGGCTGTTTTCAACTTTTCACGAACGATGCGAACTTGTTCTTCTGCTTCCTGAATCATATCCAGGCCAAAGAATTGTCTTTCCCCGGTCTCTGACCAGTTAAGGGGTGTTCGACACCGTCGTCCATAGAGAACTTCAAAAGGGGCTTTACCCAAGCTAGATTGATAGCTGTTGTTGTACGCGAATTCGGCAAATGGAAGGCACTTCTCCCAATCCATTCCGAATGAGATAACAGAGGCTCGAAGCATGTCTTCTAGAATCTGGTTGACGCGTTCCACTTGACCACTCGACTGAGGGTGGAAAGCGGTGCTAAAGGAGAGACGGGTTCCCATAGCATTTTGGAAACTTTCCCAAAATCGAGAGGTGAAAATACTTCCTCGATCCGAGTTAATTTCCAAAGGAACACCATGGAGAGACACTATTCGGGAGATGTATAAGTCTGCCAGCTGACTAGCGGTTATATTCTCACGAACAGGTAGGAAATGGGCCACTTTGGAAAGACGATCGACAACGACAAAGATAGCATTATTCCCTCTCTTGGTCCTGGGAAAACCGGTAATGAAATCCATACCAATTTTATCCCACTTCCATTCAGGAATAGCTAGGTGTTGAAGGGTGCCAGAAGGCGTTGATGCTCTGCTTTTACACGACGACAGACATCGCAATTAGCAATATACTGAGCAATTTCTCTCTTCATCCTAGTCCACCAGAACCTCTGGCGTAGGTCCTGATACATCTTAGTACTACCGGGATGAATGGTGAGAGGAGATTCATGAGCCTCCTTACGGATCAATCGCCTCAGGTTTCGCACTTTGGGAACCACTAGTCGATTCCCGAAGTATACGACCCCTTGATCATTAATGGAGAAACAATTCGCAATTCCTTTCTTGATGTTTCTCTTGATGCGGGAGATTCCCGGATCTACCTTCTGTGCCTTGACGATCTGGTCCGTAAGGGTAGGTTTCGCCACCAAGGTGGAAAGGAAACCTTGAGGAATAATGTGAAGGTTAAGCTTCCGAAATTCCTCATGGAGAAGCGGTTGACTTTGTTGTAACATTAGGTTGTTACAATAAGATTTACGACTTAGCGCATCAGCCATGACGTTGGCTTTTCCTGGGGTGTAAGTTATTCCTAAGTCGAAGTCTGTGATCAACTCAACCCAACGTCTTTGCCTGAGATTCAAATCCGGTTGGGTAAAAATGTACTTCAGACTTTGGTGATCAGTGAATATTTCGCAACGATTACCGAGGAGGTAATGTCGCCAGGTCTTAAGTGCATAGACTACGGCTGCAAGCTCTAGATCATGAGTAGGATAATTCTCCTCATGTGGGTGCAATTGCCGTGAAGCGTAAGCAATTACGTGTCGATCTTGCATGAGAATGCAACCTAGTCCTTGTCGCGAGGCGTCGCAGTAGATAACAAAATCCTTGGAGAAGTCTGGCGGTACCAGTACGGGAGCAGAAGTCAGGCGTCTTTTCAGTTCCTGAAAGCTGTGCTCACATTGTGGAGTCCATTCAAACTTTTTATCCTTCTTAAGGAGTTCGGTTAGAGGTTTAGCAACTTTGGAGAAGTTTTCGACAAAGCGACGGCAATAACTCGCTAAGCCTAGAAAACTCCGAACTTGCTTGACCGATTCAGGTGGAGTCCAATTAAGTTCGGCTTGAACTCGCTCAGGGTTAACAGCAATACCTTTACCAGATATTACATGACCCAAATAGGTCACTTCTGACAACCAAAATTCACATTTGGAAAACTTGGCATAAAGGCGCTGCTCTCGAAGTTTCTTCAACACTAGCCTTAGATGTTCGGCATGTTCTTCCTCGTTCTTGGAATAGATGAGTATATCATCGAGATAAACTACGACGAATTTATCCAAATACTCCATGAAGATTGAGTTCATTAACCGAGAAAAGGTGGCTGGAGCGTTGGTTAAACCGAAGGACATGACGGTGTACTCGTATTGGCCATAACGAGTAACAAAGGCCGTTTTAGGAATGTCCCCGTTTCTGATTTTGATTTGATGGTATCCCAACCTCAAATCCATCTTGGAGAAGACTGAGGATCCAGCGAGCTGATCATACAGGTCGTTGATCCTAGGGAGCGGATATTTGTTCTTGATTGTGACCAAATTGACCGGTCGGTAATCTACAACCATCCGGTCCGTACCATCCTTCTTCTTGACGAAGAGGACGGGGCAAGCCCACGGAGAAGAACTAGGTCGGATGAAACCCTTTTTCAAGGACTCATCGAGTTGTTTCTTGAGCTCGGCTAGTTCTAGTGGTGCCATCTTATAGGGTATTCTAGCAATCGGAACGGTTCCTGGAATGAGGTCTATTACGAACTCAACATCCCTGTTGGGTGGAACACCTGGCAATTCCTCTGGGAAGACATCCGGGAAGTCACGGACTACCGAAACGTCCTCAAGGTCTGGCAAAGGGCTGGCGTTAAGAGAATATAATTGTCGCTTGGCTAATCGGGTCAAGACATTGACTATCTTCCCCGAAGGATGAGTGAGTTGAACAGTCCTAGAGAAGCAATCAATTTTGGCATGATGAGCTGACATCCAGTCCATACCCAAAATGATATTAATATCTGAAAATTTGAGAGCTATCAAAGATGCAAGGAAAACAAGTCTGTCGACTTGGATTTCATTTCCATAACTTACCCTGGAGGTCTGCCATCTAGAACCAGGGGTAGAAATTTCCATAGTGGATGGCATGTCACAGAATGCGGTGTTATGCAGACGGGCATAGTTCTCGGATATAAATGAATGAGAGGCTCCTGTATCGAAAAGAACAGATGCCGGGTGGCAATTAACAAGGAGCGTACCGAGAACGACGTTGGGATCCTCTTGAGCTTCTTCGGCAGAGATACAGTTGACATGGCCACGTGTAGCGGTGGCCGGCTTGGCGTGGAACACTTTCCCTGTCGGCTTGCCACGGCCAACAGCTTTAGCAGATTGGTTGGGGTTGGTCTGGGGACACTCACGCATATAGTGGCCAGATTCCCCACACTTGAAACAAGTCACGGAACTGGAACGTGGAGGAGCATTGTTGGTTGGACCACCATAGGGCTTGGCTGGTGCAGACTGTTGAACGGGGCGAGGCGCCTGGAAAGATGGCCTCGGTGTGAACCTGGGTGGCAGGGCGGTGTTGGGCACCCACACGCGGCGCTTCTGAGGACCAGCACCGGATGAGGAACCCATGTCACGGCCATGCTTGCGTGTTGCATCATAATCAGTCTGACCAGTTTCAGCACTGATGGCCTTGTTAACAAGTTTCTGAAAAGATGTGCACTCATGCAGACGGAGGTCGCGGCGAAGCTCAGGACTAAGCCCCTTACGGAACCTTGCTTGCTTCTTGGCATCAGTAGAAACTTCCTCAGTTGCATATCGTGCGAGGTTACCAAACTCCCTGCTGTAAGCATCCACAGAGAGTCGGCCCTGAGTGAAACTGCAAAATTCCTCACGTTTACGGTCCATGAGACCCTCCGGAATGTGATGTTCACGGAAAACCTCGCTGAATTCAGCCCAAGTAGTGACATGGCCCGCTGGGCGCATAGCTCCATAATTCTCCCACCATAGACTGGCGGGGCCTTCAAGATGATATGCAGCAAAGGTGACCTTGTCAGCCTCCGCTACCAGCGCGGAATGCAGTTTGTGAGAAATACTACGAAGCCAATCATCAGCGTCGAGAGGCTCGACGGAGTGGTGGAACGTGGGTGGATGTAACTTGATAAAGTCACTGAGTGACACCACGTTAGCCCTCTGATGGTGTGCCGTGTTCTGTTCAATACGCTCCAACAAACGGTTGGTCTCCCGCTTGTTTCTTTCGGCTTCCATCATAACCTCGGCTAGGGAAGGAGGATGAGGCAGATTTGCATTCCTGACTTCACTGCCTTCGGCCTGCTCTTGGGGAGCAGGGTTAGTGCGCGTGTTGACCATCCTAGGTAAACAAGACAATGATTTAGTCAGGATGATAAAATTCCGACATAGGATACAGAATGTAAGGAATAACTCGGAATGCAAGATGATCATCCGTATGACATGGTAGATACAGAAACTGCTTCTTTATTCCATCGTCATACACACCATACAGGGTTTAGTACAAGACCAAACAAAGTACTATTACGGTGAAAAGAGGATTACATCTCATCGGAGGCATTCCCAGCTCCTATACATTATTTTTCTACACCTCCGGAAGGCGATACAGCTAGGTCATATCCCACGAGTCACGCAGGACGATAAACGACATAGCTAACACGAACTAGTGATACTACCACTAACTCAGACCGATCCGTAGTAGTCCTCGTAGAAGTCACCTCCATAGCCTGGAAGCTCAACATGATCATCCGGAAACAGACGATCTCGCGGAGCTTGTGGGCCATAGGGGCTAGGATGAGGTCTTGGACCAACAGACGGTGGCCTGCGGGGACCGCGAGGTGGGGTGATGCCTCCTACATCACGCCAACCCATCACGTCTGGCAAGGCAGATCTCACAGGATAGAGATCGCGCATATCCGAATATCCAGCTTGCACCGCCAGTGCAAACCGAGTCAATGTGGCCCAGTGGTCAGCACGGGTATTGAAGAGCTCTAACCTCAAGGCCTGATTTTCACGGTCCTTATCCTCGAGCATCTCAGCAGTGGTGCGAGTCCGTGAATCCTCCTGGGTGGGGTCAGCATAGATAGCCTGGAGATACCCTTGTGCTCCCGGAAGTGATCCTGGCATATACCGGAAATCAGAGTCCCGAAGTAGACCAGATCTGACTCGCATGATGGTCATCATAGAGTAGGCGGCATCCTGCACAGCGATCTCAATAGTAACCCCGAGTCCATAGGAGCAGTGAAGGGGCTCGGTGGACCCAGGATAAGATGGAAATATCCTGACAGTGCAGAGACACTGGCTTTGATTAAAGTCTCGGAATTGCTCTTCGACCGTGTACTCAGGATACCAACGGTATCCAGCCTCAGTCATTACCCTGACCAACATGGCGGTATGGCTGGGTACAACTAGGCATCGAGTTAGGCGAACCACTTGATTGAGGTCGCGAGTGGCCATCTGAAAGCACAATCATAATGCAAAGGCATTAGAATTTCTAGCAAAATTTCGGCAGCATAACAGCTGTAAATGCTCAAGAAGTATTTTGAGACATTTGACAACGGATTTCATACACACTCAACATCATTATATCAAAGTTCTGAGTCCATCCTAACAACATAGTGTGGTAGTAGAACTGAACTAGGCTTGTATTCATCAAACCTATAAGGTACTACTGATTAGTAACACGTGATCCTGATAGAGAGAATAGATCCTAATTCCTTAACCCCCGGTGGAAGAATAGACTGACTCAGATCAGAATGTCATAAGATAAAGGAGTAAAAAGAGCCTTACGTTCCAACCCACAAACAATTCCCCTACATATAACTAAAGAATTTCTAGACTCAACATCGACCGGTTTGGCTTGGAGAACCTACAGGCAGTCCGGCTCTGATGCCAACGCTGTCAGGACCCCGACTCGATGTCACATCGATCTAGCCGGTAACACCTCATATCACTTTGCGGCCTCACGCACGGTATCCCCACGGGTGTCGCCTTACCTTTGCCCGGGACCGTTTGCGCCTTTTGGCTCACGTATATGATAGTGTCGCTAGCATCAATATGATAAGGAGCCCGGGTTGACATGACTAGTCGTAAACCCAAAGTGGCACAGACTTACAGGGACAGGCATCCATGACCCAGCTTCAAACGTGTCGGTCATCAGCAAGTGGGTCCGGGCTGTAGCACTGGGCTAGCAGGACTCCGGTAAACCGGGCTGTAGCGGGCTAACAGGACTCCGGTACTCAATGCGTGACATTTCCCCGAAGGGACAGACACAGGAACGAAGAAGGACACATGCCGGCCAGCCTAAGTGTTCCGGAGCAGTAGCAAGCTACCAGGGCTCAGAGGTAACACTAGGAGACATTTCCCGGTAAGAGAGGCTACTAAGGATAAACAACTAGATAGTCAGATCCCACACATACCAAGCATTTCAATCATACACACAATATGCTCGATATGTGCAAATACAGCAAGGCATCACAACATGACTCTATGACACAAGTACTTTATTTAAGGCTCAGAGGGCCATACATAACATACACAAAGGTACGGGTCACACGACCCAGCATTCAAGTCATACAGTCATACAAACCAGCAGCGGAAGTAACTTGTCTGAGTACAGACAACTAGTAAAATAAAAGAGGCTTGGAAAGCCTAGCTATACTACGAGGTCCTTCACAAGCTCAGGATCACCACCTGGGCCTTAGCCTACTCATTGATGTCAACGTCTACGTAGAACCCATCAGAAGGGGTTGCAGCGTCTTCTGTAAAAATGTAAATTATAGCAACATGAGTACAAAGGTACTCAGCAAGACTTACATCAGATCCTACATACATGCATATTATCAAGAAGGGTTGGTGGAGTTGTTGCAGCAAGCCAGCTTTGACTCTTGGCTAGGCTAACCTACGAGACTCCAACCCGAAATGGTTTTGCGCACACGAGTCCACTACTCACCAATTCAATACACTACCGAGGATCCACCTCCGTCTTCCTACGGAAGAGCCATCCTCGGCACTCACACTTATCTTGAGGCTTTTAGTAGTTTCCATTTACTTGTCTATGAACTGTATAGGCAACCAAGTAGTCCTTTACCGCGGACGCGGCTATTCGAATAGATCATGATAACCCTGCAGGGGTGTACTTCTTCATACACGCTCTCACAACTTACCGTCGTTTACACGACATGTACTCGGCAACCTTCAAGCGGAAGCCCAACGTGGGTGTCGGCCACGACCTACCTAATCACCTAAGCCTCCAGTCCAGGTTTATCGCCTATCCAGGTTCCATCCGCAGGGAGTCCGGCCGAGGTTTCCCATACGGCCCCGAACGATGTGAACAGGGTTCCCGAAATACCTAACGGGTATTCGGTACACCCGGCCACGTACCTACCGCATCACAGCCCACCCCTACGGTCAGCGCTGTCCACGGCCTCCAGTAGGCTACAAACACCAGAAACTACTTGCAACTCCTGGACGGAGAACTAGGGTGAATAAGAAGCCGAGAGGGTCCATTGGTTTCGGGCCCAATGCATGGTAGTAGCTGATTCTTAAATCACACATACAGATCTCAGTGCTTAAGGTCGGCCTCAATGAAACAACCCACCATGTACTCCTACATGGCCTCTCATCGATACCTTTACCAAATCGTGTTCACCACACCACTCTATTACCGACATAATCATTTCACTCTAGCCCATCACCCAGATGAACCAGACCTGACACGACTCTAAGCATAGCAGGCATAGCAAGGTAGGAACAACACATACATATGGCTCAATCAACTCCTACACATGCTAGTGGGTTTCATCTAGTTACTGTGGCAATGACAGGTCATGCAGAGGAAGTGGGTTCAACTACCGTAGCACACAGCAGTTTGAAACGCGTTGTCTTCATGCAGTAAAAGAGAGCAGGAGCGAGAACATGGGATTGTATCGATATGATCAAATGGTTGGTTGCTTGCCTGATGGTTCGATGCACTCATACGGTTCTTCGTTAGGGTAATCACGATACTCCTCGGAGGCAGATCCTGCCGCAAAGAACACCGATACACAACCATCACCAAACAATGTGCAACAATATGATGCATGCATGAAACATAGCAATATGAGTGTGTTGGGCTAATGCAACTAAGACCAGAGGGGTTTGAACCAATTTGAATCAAAGATTCAAATTTCAAACTCAAACATGGCCTTTTAAAGTGCTTTTCCTTGTTCTGCATTAAACATCAAGTTAACTTGTTTAGTCATGCATGAAAATAGTACAGATTGATAGATTGGATTTTTCTGATCATTTTTCATATATAATTTGTCTGATTTGGAGTTACAGAATAAAAGTTATGAATTTTTGAAGTTTAAATTATATTCTGAAATTTCCTATATTAGAATAATTCCAGAAAATCAATTATTGCGTCAGCCTGACGTCAGTGTGACGTCAGCAGGTCAACGGAACACGTCCGGGTCAAACCTGACAGTGGGTCCCGCATGTCAGGGTGATTAAATTAATTAAAGTTTAATTAAAACTAAACCTGTTTAATTAACAGGGCTGAGCCCCACCTGTCATTGACTCAGGGGAGTCAACCAGGGCCCACCCGTGGTCAAACCCGGGTCGGCTGCATCGGTGTTTAGCCGCCGGCGAGCCCGACGCGGCGGCGGAAGTGGTTTTGGCTGTTTCGGCCACCAAATGGGTCGCAGAGACCACCAGAGTGGAGCTGAGGACGAGCCGCAGCTCTTGGTGGAGTCCGTTGGGGTCGGGGTGGCCGGAGTTGGCGCCGGCGACGACTTTGGCGGCCACCGGGGTTCGGCCGAAGACGAACTTGACGCTAGAGGGGTCGGTGAGGCTCGGGGAGTGGCTAGCTAGGTGCTAAGTGACACGGTGAGCATGATGGACACCGTGGAGTGGTCGGAGGGTATCCGGGAGCACGTCGGCGACGAGCTCCACGGCGGTGGGTGCGGTTGAGCTCCGGGAGGTCGCTACGCGGCTCGGGAGCAAGAACGAAAGGAAGGGGAAGATGGCTAAGCTCACAGTGAGTGCGATGAAGCCCTTGGTGCGGCCGGAGATGGACCGGAGCCACGACGGCGTTGAAGGGGATCTCCGGCGACGGCGGTTCGGGCGAGGTCGTTGCGGTGGACTCGGGCGTTGCGAGCGCTCGGGGCTCGGCTTGCTCGATGGAGTGGACAGCGGCGGAGCTCCTGGACACGGTGAGAGGACGCACGGGCGGCGGGGAGCACGGCCACGACGAAGGCACGGCGATGGTGGCGTCGGTCATGGCGGGGGAGCGC
>NC_041393.1:122950959-122993152 GCF_002162155.2 Triticum dicoccoides
AAATAAAATACTTAGGCAACTCCTAAAATCACCAAACTACTCCTGGTCCATAGTTGGATTATTTCCAACATGAAACATTTTAGTTTGGAGATATTTGAGCATTTAAATATTTTATATAATTTTAAATGCCCAAATTCAAATATTTATGATTTAATTCAAAAACCCTAAGATGGCCTAGGAAAATGTGCATCACTTTTGGCAGAGGTTCTGAACCAAGACAAAAATGATGGGCATTTTAGAAGGGCATTTCAGGTTCATTGAGAAAGTTTTTAGTAAACCCTAATTGGTTTCAGAGGGGACTGGGGGTTCTGTCATCCCCATTTCAGGTTTCTGATGAAAGAGTAAACATGATGCAACACTCTAATGCATGGCTAACTAGGATGTGACACCGATGTACAAGGAACGGGGAGATCGCCTTCATCTACCTCTAGCCAGTCAGTGTTGACGATCTTCCTCGAAACGCCAGAGACCACCGGCCCAGTATTCCTCCCTTGCCTACGCCGTCCCCTCGACCTCACCGCACCGCCATGCTTGGCACCCCCCGGCCATCCATTCAAGCCCTGCCAACCTCCAGATCGAGCGCAAGCAGCTCCAGCGCCCACACCCCTATGATAGACACCGATGCGCCGCTTCCCCGGGGAATAGGCGGACTAGGTGCTCCGCGCGCCTAAGCGGGTGCTGCTTCTTTTAATTGCGGTTCGAATGACCTTGAATTGAAATCCAGGCGGGCTACTGACCTCTAGCAAAGGTGAAATAGTAAAAGGGAGGAAACCTTATGCATTTAGTATCATGAAGAAGATGCAGTAAGAAGCGCTCAACTAGTTTCTTTCGTGAGATGAATACAGTGTGAGCGGAGATGTAAGATTTGCACGAATAAGGGAAGATGAGTACCTCTTTCTGCTGGCAGTGTTGTGTCCTCCTTCTGTTTTTCAGACAATCTTATTGTTCGCCGGAAACCAGAAGTTGTGGAGGATGGTGCAGCCATGGACGAACCCATGGCCAAGTTGTTGAGTGTGGTGCGGTGGCCGTCTGTCGGCGGCAGGGAAGTAGATCTGAGGTGGCGAACAATGGTGTAGCGGGAACAGCTCTGGTGCGGTGGACGGTTGTGACAGTGGAGCCGCAGGACGGCGTGGTCGGAGTGGTTCTGGTACGGCGCACGTCGGCGTTGGTGTCGTGGAGGCAGCTCTGCCTCGACTTCAGCTGCTAAGTCCTTGAGGGTGTTGCGGTTGCGGTTGCGTTGGACGACGACATCGGGGTACCGGCTCCGACGTGATGGAGGAGGGCAGCGGTGAATTGGCCGCTATGGGGTGGAGGACGGAGGAGGTTGGGGTTTCGCGACTGGTGGAGAGGGCGTTTTCGCGCCCATGGAGTATGAATGGGGAAACGGAGGGAGGCGGGGAACTAAGGGGGAACAATGTTTCGGTTTGAGACGCGCTTGTTTGAAATTTGGGGAAAGTTACAAACTTTGCCCATCTAAAATTTCGGACATATTGCGGGTAGGGGGTAGGACAGTCATGTCAGGTGTCCCAAATGTGGGCGGGGTAGATTTCGGCCGAGCGCATGGGTGTTTAGGCGCCCATGGCGTATGAATGCTTCTCGGAGGCGGTTGAGACTGGCGTCTTGGTGAAGTTACAAACCTACCCCGGTTTAGACCTTTGGACATCGGGCCGATAGGCTACACGGTCCAGAGTTAGGACAGTAATTTCCTACCACCAAAACATTAGTCTTGCACAGTTTCGGGTGACAAGAGGCCTATTTGGCGCTTCGTTCAATATTTGGGAGCAGAAGCATTAACGTTTTCGGTTCTCGTGAATTGAACTTTCAGGATTTGTCAAACTTCACAAATCTTTACTCTTGAAAATCCTAAAGCTACGATTATTTTGGAATGGAGGGGGTACATTTTAATATACATTTTACATGAGTATATATTAAAAAATATGCAACTTACCTCAGTTCATGCATGGTTCCAGGTATAATCTCCTTGGTTGCAAAAAAAAGTTAGATATGCGTATGAATATATATACCATGTTCAAACTCACAACAAATATTGATGCCCCCTTTTACATCTTATTTACAAATGCCATTATCTCGGGTTCAAATAGATGAATGCACTTCCTATGAATTCGAATCTTCGAAACCCCCATTATGTTGAATTCGACATGTATTTTATTTCGTAGCTAGCAATTTGGAATGTATCCATGCAAGTGACAAATGTATAAAGTGCTTCACACTAACAACATGGAGTGCACTAATTAATGTTTATATATGAATTGCAAAAGCATCCATTGCCTGTATTTCAAACCGCTCTCACTCTATGGATCGATAATATGAAATAAACACATGCTCATGCTAGAATTCAATAGAGTATGGGTGTCTGATAGACCGATTTTCGTCCATACGCAATTTTGCAAAATTCATGATCTCATCCAAAAAATAATAATGCCATTTATATTTTAATTTAATGCGTAGAACCGCCTTTTACACGTAGATATCTCTCTATCTAACGCATAAGTGCACACACTTTATATGCATCGGCATTTCTCTTTCACACATGCTCACAATCTCTCTCAGGGTGTCGGGGTGTCTCACGCACATGCTCTCTCTGTTTCTCTATCTCTCTTTCTGACTACTATGTACCACTCTTTTCACTAATCTCAGTTGGAAAACACTATTTCTCTCACATGCATATATACACATGCACGGTCTCTACTAGCCCTCTATACGCACATATATGTGCCTACGTGTCTCCCGCACACACATTATCTTTAGGCCTCTCTCGCACACATTGCCCCCCCCCTCCCCGACACACCTCTCAAATAGTAGTTGGCAGATATGATTTCATCATATCATTCGGTAGGATATCCCTGGCTGTTAGGCTGGATGGTAATACGAGGCAAAGTTTTACCCTAGTTCGGATCGGACCCTTGCAGTTGAAGAAAGAGCTTACTCCTGGTACTGTATGTTAGTGTTAAGGGTGTGTACAAAGTACACGTGAATACCAGGCATTGTGTGTGTATACTATCAACGAACTAGCCCCCAAGCTTGTATAACATACTAAGGGCCTAGGGTTACAAATCATATATAGTCGGCTTATCACCAGTGGGGATAGAGTCCTACGCGACTCTGGTAGCTTCGTGTTGTACGCCGAGTCCTCCACATGGGTCTCCGTATAACACGTCTCGGTCCAACCTATATGTGGCGCAGGATGGAACCGACCCATGAGTCTTCACGTTGACCCACCACAACTAGAAATGATGTGCCGACCACACCACACACGGAATCGGCCACTAAGAAAATAAGCATATACAATAGTACAACGGTATCTAGCTCACGATACGTCTCCATATTTTGTTGATGACACTGACGGACTTTGCATTTGATGCGTGCTCCGTATTTTGTTGACGACACTTACGGTCATTGTATTTGAAGCGAAAGCACGATATGGTCACTGGACTTTAGAATAAGCTCATCACGGTCACCACATACATTTTGTCGTGCTAACCAACATGTGGTTGGATGGTTAGAGGACAGTGGTTTCTCGAGCCCACCAAGGTTAAAGTCCCGGTGCTCGCATTTATCTTGTGTTAATTTCAGTATTTTCCGGTGATGTACGATCAATGGGAGGAGACGTTCCACTCGACTACGAGGCACCTATGGTGACTTCGTAAAATCTCAAGATCATATATGCTGGCCCACTCTCTCGAAGGTGCGGCGGCGGACCGGCGGTGGGGAGTGGTTTTGGGGAGGGAGGGCCGGCCGCGGGCGGCGGGGACGGGCGGTTCGGCCGGTGGTGGTTGGCGGCTCGAGGGGGGTGGAGTTTGATGATAAACTGGAGGCCCTTGATTTCGTATCCAACGGCTGGAAAATCTAATGACCAGAGATGAAGAAGTCAGTCGACTGACATGTAGCCTCACCCCGCACGTACACATGCACGCACGCAAGACACGCACGCATGTAGGCGTGCAACACTGACACGTACACATAATGTACACACGCACGCATGCTGGCGTGCAACACTGACATGTACACATGCACTCACGAACACACGCACGTACGCACCCATGCATGCAACACTGAAACGCACCCTTGCACGTACGCACCCATGCATGCAACACTGAAACACACCCTTGCACGCATGCAACACTCGCACGCCTGCATGCACACAGCACACGACGCAAGACACATGCTTAACTACATGAAAAAGATGATGTCACACTCAACGAACAATCATCGGTTTATGAAATGCCCGCTTCTGACCGCCCTGGCCCACCAAAGGTTCCTCTGTTGTGCGCTGTCTGCGTTGGGTCACTGACATGCAGGCCATGCACCCAAAGAGCCCACACGTCAATGGAAGAACGGTGCGGTGTCCTAGGTCAGAGTCGAGGGCGCCACTCGCGGCACGCCCGGCTGAACACGCCTCCGTGCCGCATTCAAACGCCTCCATGAAACCCGCCCGTGTGGAAGCCGAGAGACCCACTCTGGACACACGTCCGTTCATGACCGGGCCGGTGTTAAACGCAACACCAGCCGAGCTCCTCCCGTCCGCCGTCTATTTAATCTCCTATTTAAATGAGGCCAAACGCCGGCCAAGAATCGCACACCTCCGCCGCTCCCCTATCTCCTCCACCATTTTGTCCACTCTTACAATGGCTTACGAAGAGTAGTTATTCTGCATCCAAGCCGGCTGGGTAGCCCGCCGGATACGAGCTATGTAGCTCGCTGATCCACCTCCCTCCCCTCGCCCGACGGAGCCAGTTGCCGCCCCAAGCCGGCGCGCGGTTTGGCAACTCGCCGCTCCCGGCCAGCTCGACGAGGAGCGGTGCGCGGGCGTCATTGCTGCCGTCCACGCGGCTGCCTCGTACCGCGTCTCCCGTTTCTGTGGCCGAGACTCCCATGCCGGCGGCCGCGCATGCAAGCAGCGACAGAAGCCGGGTGCACGGAGAGCGACGAGTCGGTGGCCAGCGCCTCCGCGTACTCCGCCATCATCGAGGAGAAGTAGAACACGGGAGGCCGCCGCCGTTTGGGTCCCATGAAGGCCATCGCGGAGGCGACGCCGGTGTACACAGCAGGTGTCTTGCCGGATCCTTTTGTTGCGAGGACCATCGTCGACCCTGCATTGGCTCCACGGAAGAGGTCAATGTTAGGATGAACTCGAGCCGGTGCCGGCCATGGTGAAGTAGTGGCCGGTGATGAACTCGAACCGGTGCCGGCCACCATCATCTTCAGCACCAGCCAATGATATCAGTTGGGCAGTGGGGAAGCGAGCCGTCCTTTGTGCTGAAGCACATACCTCCGGGGCTCCCGGTAGTCCGGTGATCGTGCTGCCAGACATGAGGAACACAAATCGATCGGCGGGCGACCATTTAGGCCATGTATTATATACCTGTGTTGTCCAGAACTAGCACCACGTAGTTCATTTGAATTTCATGAAATCCATCATGTTTGTGTGAAAATCCGGTATTTTATATGATTTTCGTCGTTGTTTATATGAAATACTCTGGTGGTTGCGTGAATGAGTATCAGTTTGTCTACGTGTTTGCGTGAATTTCGTCCGGTTGGCTGAGTTGTTGTCATAATGTGTGTGGCTACGGTCGGATGGCGTAATTTGCGGGTCGCCGATCGGTCTGCGGGCGGCTCGGGCGGCGTTGTGGGACAAAAAAACACAGCTCATGCGAGCTCGTCTCCAACGTGCGCGCTGGAGGATGCATGACAGCATGAGCACCCGAGCCGTTCCTCGTTCATCGGTGGCAAAGGCATCGGTGGACAAAAGGGTCGCCAATATTTTGGCTACCCCGGGCAAGATCCAAACAGCCCCTCCCAACAGATTCAAATCCCTCGTTTGCTGTGGAATTTTGCCATGTGTTGTTTTCATGGACTAGCAAGATGCCCGTGCATTGCACGGAACATCAAGATGCATTTTTTTTACAAACTCCCGCATGCATGCAAGGGATAATTAATGTCCTCCTTTGCTAGTACCACGAGGCAAACACCATTAATATTGCATCGATTAGTGTTTGTGGCCTTGTATATCTGCAAATTGTAATTTTGATAGTGGCCCCTTGTATATAAAAATGGAGGGAGAAATATGAGAGATAAGGTGAGGAGGAGTGGGGCGTGGTGCCGTGGTGGTGACTGGTGGTCGGACTGGGCGGAGGCATGGGGATGGACGGCGCATTATGTCTAGGTTTGTATCTCTCTCACACACACCCACGTAGGTGGGGGACGTGCACGAAGAGAAGAGGTGCACGCACGGGGCACGTACTCCCGTCTCTTTCCCAACCACACTCGCGCAGGTACAAGGTGGAGCTCATTTCTGTATGAAAAAGGCAGCCCGCATGGTAATTTGGCACGTGTACTGGTTGTCCACTTGGTGGAGGGAGGATCGTCTACCACGGGTGAACAAACAAATTGCGACTTGACACATTATGTTAAATTAAAAAAAGAGGCAAACCATGTGGGGCCTACCTTAGAGGCAAGGCTCTATACACTGGTGTACTTTTGATGTGTCCTGTCAACTCGCAGAACAAGGAGAAACTTGCTTAGTACGCTGTCTCCCCCGCCCATGGGCGCGGTGGCTCGCAGGATGAGGTGAAGCTGGAGTACTACTGTACGCCCGCTCCCTCGCCCACACGCGCGGTGGCTCGCAGCACGAGGAGAAAATTTTACTACTCCCTCCGTTTACTCCTCGTCCCTACTACGTACTTTGGTTAGTACTCCCTCTATTTACTTATAAAAGGCCACTATAAAAAACATTTTGCATCTATACAAGGCCACAAATAGTAATCGAGACAAAAGTTACTACTCCCTCCTTTCCAGTTTATGGCTCAATTTCAAAATCTCTCCAGCCAAGGTGGATGGTGAGTGGTCAAATTAATTTCGTAGTTTGCACATTACGCTCGTTTTTCTCAAGAAGTTATGTTTACCGAGGCATTAATTAGAACGAATGCATGAATGACCACTAAATTTCCATGAACTTGTACATGCATTGGTTAGTTTCCTCTTGACACTGCTTGCGTCGGGTGATCTAACGCACCTCGAAATCCAACATGTAATGGTACTACTACTAGTATAGTACTAGAATTGAGACTTATCAAACGGAAAAACGAATGTTTTTTAGATGAGCACTATAAACCCTAGTGGGTACGTACTCTGTAAAGACAGATTTTTCCAAAACTAAGTCGCTCCCTTTCATGAATTCTGTAGTATACTCCTCCGTCGACGCTCCCTTTCATGAATTCTGTACTTCCTGTTGCTGCCATGTGGGACATATAGCAACTGGGTCGACGTGTCAAGCACCAAATAATAGTGCAGAACAGCAGGGGGGACGCACCCCACTCATACCAGCCCAGTGTTAGTTATCAGCAATGAGACGTCAAATCACAATGCCGCACCTTCCCAGACAGACAAAGCAACCATTATTTCACACTTCCATTCGACATCATCTCAAACCACGTACTAGTATTGCTTCTGCCTCAAGAGGCACACGCGCATCGCCTTGGTACATCATGACACGTGGACCGCATGACAGGCTTTGCTCCCTCGCCGATCGCTGGGTAAAATCACCTCATTTTTACTATACTTCCTCCGGATCGGTTTACTAGATGGCATGCACGTCGTTCTAGGTTGAGAATTTAACTGGCTATATATATGTGATGAACAGTGCGCTAGCCTTTTAAAAAATGTATACTTTTGTACAGTAGCACTCCACTATCGATGGATTGCGCCATGGAGCAAAAATTGAAATTTAAAAAAAAGGTGGTACATATAGAGAGCGCTCGTCGCCAAATTATGCATATAGTACTATTAAAAAAATCTAGTACGTGCTTAATTGGGGTGCTAAATTCTATTAAAGAAATACTAGTACTAGTATGTACATACTGAAGAGTTAAAGTAATGAGAAGAAACATAACATAGTTCTGCTGGGGGCTCAGCACAACACACCCCTCAAATTAAACTAAGCACACCTGAAATTAAACTATGGAACTAATCCGGTAGACACTGCATTAGAAGTTTAGAACCGCCATGAGCAACGACACTGCCACCTTACTCGGAGTCCTCGCCCACGTCCTCGACTTCGTCCTTGTCCCTCTTCCTCTTGGCCGATACTTCTTTGCTTGAACCACCAACTTGGTTGTTGCTCTTCATCCAACCCTTGTAGATATTGAAACAAAGGTAGCCATCCATTGCAGCGTAGTGGATGTGGTCTATATCTAGTACATTCCGCTGCCATGCATGACGATGAAACGTGTAATGAGGTTTCTCCAGTTTGCGGTACGAAGGATGAACCATGGCTCCTGCCAGGGTCAGCATTGAGGGCTAATGAGAGGGCACCAGCCAATTCTTCTGGAGGTCAAAGGGGTTGCCTACAACGAGGCCTATCCGACGCAGGACTTCTTTGTCGTTCTTAAAGTCTATAGTAACGAATTTGACTGTTTTGTCCTCGAGGAAGTTCTTAAAATCCTGGCACTCAACGTCGGCATGGCATATGTGTTAGACCAAGCAAACATTATGTATGCAAACCTGGATCACGGCGGGCTTCTTCCTCTCTTCGTCCTTTAGATCCTTCTCTCGTCCCACGACTGTGGTGTACTCAACATCTAGCCCAGCGACCCACTCATCATGTGAGTTTTCGAACATGCGTATGAAGCGAGAAAGGCATCCTTTCACCGTCGCGGAAGTACGAGTGTAGATGACGTCGAACTCATCGCCGGTGATGGTTCTAACCTTGTACTTACCGCCAATCGGGGAGATTTGGGACGCCATGGATTTGGGAGGAGGGTTAGGATTAGTGGAACTGCCGTAATGTGAATGGACGGGGCGACTAGGAGTGAACCGCCATAGTATTAAAGGACGTGCGGGAAAGAGTAGGAGCGAACTGCCAGTGTGCAAACGGCAGGTAGTGGCTTTCCATTCTCCCATGATACGGGCTTCCGAGAGCCCTTGGATCTGAGATCGAACGGTTGCATGGCGTGATTCTAGACCTATGGGTGAATATCCTATCCTGGAGGGTTATTCTTAACATTTTTAGCAACTTAGCATGCGACCGTTTGATCTCAGATCCAAGGGCTGCCTGCAGCCCATATCATGCTCGCGCCTACCACGACCGTCGCGTCGCTCGCGTGGTCGCGCCCTTGGAGATTTAGCACGGTGTGTTAGGCTATCTGATGTTGGCATGTCATACATAGTCATCACTTAGTCACTCATACTACAACAAGGTTGGCTATAAGGTTGGCTATAAGTGTATTTTTTTACTCCTCTCTATCTCTTACTTCGTACTCCCTCCGTCTCATAATATAAGAACGTTTTTTGCACTAGCTAGTGTAGTGTCAAAAACGTTCTTATATAATGGGACACAGGGAGTACTAGTATTTATTGCATTTGCCAAGGAGTGACCTCTTCCAATGAAATGGTGTTGCTAATTTTGTTTCATTTAATTAGCTATAGACTCAAAATTGTCTTTTCACCTAGGTATACGCGCTTAGCACCATATCTTCCTTGGGTCACGAAACTAGTCTCTCTCTTCTTGATTAACTTGCCACATCAGACTTTATGCCTATGTGGCAAGCTTAAGCACCTGTAGGAGCAAGTAAGTACAATAGTGCGCTTTACATGGCATTTTTGCATATGTGGAGGAAAGAGAGGCAAGGAAAAAGTGGAGAAGTGGGCTCTCATGCAAGAGCCAGCCTCTACTACTACATGGTGGAGCATTGGGAGAGGCAGCTATATGGAGGTGGTTAGGAATCGGGAGACTCACGCGGGTCGTAGCACCGCAGTTAAAATGATAATGGCAAGTCAAATCACGGGGGCCCACCTGTCCAGCAGTAACTCGCTATCAAATCACACAGCCCTACATTTGCAGCAGCCTACTCCCTCGTCTTCTCGCGTCTCTGTCGAACTGACTACGCGGAACTGTCCCGCCGCCTACCGGGCAGGAAAAGCCCCGCCCTCAACTTTTAAATACAACTACTCCCTCCGTCGGATGCGTTTGGTTGAAGGTATCATATGAATGGATTGGGACCATTCAATTTTTTTGGGATTGAACCATTCAATTCATGTGTTTGGCTGAATATAAGAGATGAGCTAATTATTTAAGATGGGACCACCAGTCATGCTCACATAGTCATGCATGCAAAGGGTGGTTGTCGGTGTGAAAACCGGCGGATCTCGGGTAGGGGGTCCCGAACTGTGCGTCTAGGCGGATGGTAACAGGAGACAAGGGGCACGATGTTTTTACCCAGGTTTGGTCCCTCTCGATGGAGGTAAAACCCTACTCCTGCTTGATTAATATTGATGATATGGGTAGTACAAGAGTTGATCTACCACGAGATCAGAGAGGCTAAACCCTAGAAGCTAGCCTATGGTATGATTGTTGTTCGTCCTACGGACTAAACCTCTCCGGTTTATATAGACACCGGAGAGGGCTAGGGTTACACAGAGTCGGTTACAATGGGAGGATATCTACATATCGTATCGCCAAGCTTACCTTCCACGCCAAGGAAAGTCCTATCCGGACACGGGACGAAGTCTTCAATCTTGTATCTTCATAGTCCGGGAGTCCGGCCAAAGGTCATAGTCCGGCCATCCGGACACCCCCTAATCCAGGACTCCCTTAGTAGCCCCTGAACCAGGCTTCAATGACGACGAGTCCGGCGTGCAAATTGTCTTCGGCATTGCAAGGCGGGTTCCTCCTCCGAATACCTCATAGAAGATGTTGAACACAAGGATAGTGTCCGGCTCTGCAAAATAGTTTCCACATACCACCGTAGAGAGAATAATATTCGCACAAATCTAATCTGCTGACGTATTCCGTAGCGTGACATCATGCCACAGCCAAGCCTTTATTCGAATCGTTTTACTATCTCACCTCAGCATGTTTAGCGAGGCGGCTTCCTTGGCACGTCTTGTCAAAGCAGAGATCGTGTCCCCTTATTCCGGGATTCTCATCAATACAGGCGTGGGTAACCCAACCGTGCCATGGATATGACTTCTTAATTGAAAGTGAATCCCAGACGGTCATGGGGAGGGCTCTTGGTATTCAAACTCTTTTATAAAGAGACCAAGGCTCGACTCCTTTCTTTCAATCCCATCAAATCCGCCTCTCGCCTCGAGTTCCAACACTCAAAGCTCCAGATTCAGGCGCTTTGGACCTTCGATGATGTCCAGCTCCGACCTCCAAGGCCGGTGGACGCCTTCCTCCGTTACGGAAGAAGATGTGCGAAAGCTGAGAGATGCTAGGTATCTAGCCGGCGAAATCTCGCATAGGCTGCCTGCTCCACGGCAGGCTATCCCCACTCCCCAACCCGGTGAGAGCGTGGTGTTCACATCTCACTTCCTTCGGGGTCTCGGCTTCCCGATTGATCCCTTCGTGAGGGGGCTAATGTTTTATTACGGGTTGGGATTTCACGACTTAGCTCCGGAGTCCATCCTCCAAATCTCATCGTTCATTGTCGTGTGTGAGGCCTTCCTCCATATTACTCCTCACTTCGGACTGTGGCATAAGACCTTCAAGGTAGAACCAAAGATAATTGAGGGGCAGCACTCAGAGTGCGGAGGCGCTCTTATAAGCAAGATTGCCGACACTTCATGGCCCAAGGGCTCTTTCCAAGAGGAGTTCGGCTTATGGCAACGAGAGTGGTTTTACATCACAGCCCCCAGGGGCACCACATGGGCGGCGCCACCTTCTTTTCGCTCGGGTCCCCCACCACGGCTAGCGTCATGGGTCAATAAAGGGCTTAACTGGGGGCCGTCCAAGGACGTGCCCTTACTGCAGAGCCGCATTCGAGATCTCCTAGAAAGAGATATCAATTTGGCCGTAGTGGCGCAGGTTATGCTGATTCGCCGCATACTGCCCTGCAAACGTCGCCCTCTCCGCCTGTGGGAATTTAATCCGGAGGGACCGCGAGTCCTCCAAAATTTTATGGGCACGACGCCCATGGAGATGTATAAATTGTTCTTCGGATCACAAGCAATGTGTCCGGACTCGTCCGAGGACACAGGTCTAAGCTGCAATCGCCCAGACACTCAAGTAAGTAGCCCTGTACCCGGACACGCTACCCATATGTTTATCATAAAATTGCCCTTTAAAAGAGCTATCCTTTGAACAGGAGTGGATAGCGAAAGCAAAGCTTATCAGGTGTCCGGCCCCCCTCCCTGAGACTATGCCAGATCCCGTGTTGACCAGGATGCTGGAGATTGCGCCTTTGGAAGAAGGCGAAGAGGGGAACCAAGAAGCTACCGCCTCCGCCAAGGAGGCTGTTAGGAAGGGAGGAATCAAGAATTCCTCTAACCAGGGAAAGAAAAGGACCGCCTCTGAAGACCCGGAGGCGATGGCCTCAAAGCGGGGGAAGAAATCTTCGTCAGCGGGTCCGGCGCCGGAGAGTGCCCCGGCCGCATTGCACCCCCAAGGGGATCAGCTCTCCACTGAGCCGTAAGTAAAGAGAGGGGTTTTTTAAATGAGTGACATCCCTGTTTTATTTCTGAGGAAGATAACTGAAATTTTACCTTGCAGTTCGGATCTCAACCCTTCTCAGCAGAGCTCATCTTCAGGGGATCTTCGTCCGGAGATGATGGAGAGCGAAACGCCTCCCCTAGCTGTACCGTCTTGTGAGGCGGGCGACCCCGAGGTGTCGTCTCAGAGGGTTTCTTCAAATCCGGACCTCGAAAAAGGCCTTCGGACTAGTCCGGCACCTTCCGGTGCACAGTCGGAGGAGCTGAAGGATCTGCTCGGGCGAGCATCTATCTCAGAAGAACACCGTGTGTTGATGAACATGGTGATTAGAAGGATTTCATCCGTGGAAAGTGGATTGTACGAGGCCACCAGGAGTTTACTGACAGGTTTTGAGGTACGCGAAAAGATGTACCTTTTGACAGAGCCGCATATATAAAATGTGCCCTATATAGATAGTAGCCCCTGAGACTCTGTGTGTTGTCAAAAATGACGGCGCACAGAGGATCATAATCCCAGGTATAATATGTCGCCTTTCCTATGTAGGTGGTGAGGTGTTCGGTGGCTAGCCGGACTGATGAATTTGCCGAGCTAAAGCGGCAACTTGACATGGCAGATGCCGACATCGCGCTTGTAAATGAGCGGCTGGACGAGGCACAAGGTATGTAATGTCTCCAAAGACATCTGGTAAGAGGAGCTTGATGCTCATACCTTATAACATGTGTGCTTAATGCAGATGGTGCCGCTGCCATGGAGAACCTTCGGGCGGAACTTGCCCAAGCCAAGGAGCAAGCGAGGAAAAGCGATGCGGCTGTCGTGAAGGCGGCTGAAGAGCTAAAAGCCGAACATGCTGCTCACTGCCAGAGCAAGAAAGAAATGGCCGAGATGGCTGTAAAATTGAAGGATGCTGCCGACCGTTGTAAGCTTCTTGAAAAAGAAGATAGGGTGGCACCGGAGGACCTAAAAAGGTCACTGCTGAGGCCAAGGACACTCGCTCTGCAATGAGAGCTATGAAGGAGGAGCTACGTCAGGCCGGAGATATCATGGCTGGAAAGCCCTATATGCTGCGGATGAAGTTCGGGGATCCTAAGTATGCTCCATTAGACCGGAAGTGGAGTGCGGCGAACACTTATCTGGATTTGGCGGCGAGTGCCGTGGACGCGACCGAACACTTTCGGGGTCTAGATAACCATGAATTGGAAGAACTTTTTTGGTCGCAGTTCCACAATCCAGAGCGCCCACTTTCGGTATCCGGTCGTTTGGCCGCATGGGCGGAGCTGAACAGGTTATCCGGACTCACCATGAAGCATGTCGTGAGTCATCTGTGGCCAAAAGGGCCCGAGCCAAAGAGTTATTTTAGCTTGGTGCAGCAGTTCCTTGGTACGGTGCCGCATATTGATGCAATGAAGAGGTCAGCGCGCATAGAGGGTGCACAGATGGCTCTTGCCCGTGTCAAGACATACTAGGCTGTCAGGACCCCGACTCAATGCCACATCGATCTAGCATGTAACACCTCATATCACTTTGCGGCCTCACGCACGGTATTCCCACGGGTGTCGCCTTACCTTTACCCGAGGCCGTTTGCGCCTTTTGGCACACGTATATGTCAGTGTCGCTAGCATCTATATGATAAGGAGCCCGGGCTGACATGGCTAGTCGTAAACCCAAAGTGGCACAAACTTACAGGGACAGGCATCCATGACCCAGCATCGAACGTGTCGGTCATCAGCGAGTGAATCCAGGCTGTAGCACTGGGCTAGCAGGACTCCGGTGAACCGGGCTGTAGCGGGCTAACAGGACTCCGGTATTCATCGCGTGACATTTCCCCGAAGGGACAGACACAGGAACAAAGAAGGACACATGCCGGCCAGCCTAAGTGTTCCGGAGCAGTAGCAAGCTACCATGGCTCAGTGGAAACACTAGGAGACATTTCCCGGTAAGAGAGGCTACTAAGGATAAACAACTAGATAGCCAGATCCCACACATACCAAGCATTTCAATAACATACACACAATATGCTCGATATGTGCAATACAACATGGCATCACAAAATGACTCTACGACTCAAGTAGCTTATTCAATAGGCTCCGAGGAGCGAGAGAGTGGGATTTTATCGAAATGAACAAGGGGGTTTTGCTTGCCTGGCACTTCTGAAGATAATATAGCTCTTCGTCGGTGTCATCGATCACATCGCCGGTACACGTCTATCGAGAGGGGACAATTACCGGCAAACAAGGAAAAACACAATCAATGCAATGCGACAATATGATGCATGCTATGACATGGCAATATGAATGTGTTTTGGGCTAATGCACTTAGCTATGATTTAAATGAAGTTGGTTTGAATACATGATTCAAATTCCAACTCCATATATGATTATTTAAATGCCCTTTATGTGTTTTGTCCAAAACAGAGGACAACCATTGTTCAAACATGCATGAAAATGGTACAGATGGATTCCTTGAATTTTTCTGATAATTTTTCATATATAAATTATTTAATTTGGAGTTACGGTTCATTTTATATGATTTTTCGAAGTTTTGGATATTTTCTGAAATAAATAAATCATTTCTGATTTATTTAAAAACTCCAGAAAACATTTACTGCGTCAGTATGACATCACCCTGACGTCATCAGGTCAACAGGGCGGGTCCAAGTCAAACCTGACGTGTGGGGGCCACACGTCGGTGTCACAGGGCTGCTTAGCTCACTAACAGGTGGGACCAGGTCAACAGCCATGTCAGCTTGGTCAAAACTGACGTGTGGGCCCACGGTGGTTAGGTTAAGACTTAACAGAAAATGATAAGGATTAAATAAGGGCGTGGGGCCCATACGTCAGCGGCTCTGGGGAGGGTTAGCTGGCCGTGATTAGTGCTAATCACGCGGCCACGTCGACTAGTGACGCCGGCGACCATGGCGACGGCGGGACCTCGTCGGAGTTGCTCGGGATGGCGCTACAGCCCGCGGCTGGTCGCGCTGAGGGCACCAAGAGGGAGCCCGTGCTCCCGCGCATCTAGTGGCGCACGCAGCTGGGCATAGGGAGGCCGGGGTTCACCGGAAACGGGCTCCTGGCGGCGGCCGGAGTGCGGGCGTCGGGCATTTCGACGCTGCTGCTCACAAACGAGGGAGCTGAGGCGCTGGAGGGGCTCTATGGGTCGTGGCAAGCACAACGGGTGCACGCCCGTGACCAAATGGTCACCGGGGTTTCGCCGGCGACGAGCCCGTGCGGCGGAGCGTCTCGGCTCCGGTAGAGGGGGCGGCTAGAGCTCGAAATCGGACATGGGGTTAGGGGGAAACGAAGCAGGGGCTCACGGGGATCATGCAGGGAGGGTCAGCGAGCTCGGGGAAGTACGAACGGCGGCGAATCGACGGCGACCATCGGCGGCGGTCGAGGACGAAGACGATGGCGTGGAGGCGATGCAGGGCTTCCCGAGGGGCTTGGCTCGGTGGGGAGGAAGAGGGGATCGAGGCGGAGCTCCCTGGGGCGTCGGTGAGGCGTGGGGGTGGCGGTGGCCGCGAGGGAGCTCGTCGGTGGCGGCGGCTGCGTTCGGTCCGGGCGGGAGAGAGGGAGCAGAGGAGGGAGGGTCGAGGGGGAGAGAGTGACCGAAACGGTCAGCAGGATCGGGACGGCCTGCGGGAGTCGTCCACGCGTCCAGGGGCTCGTCGGCAAGCAGGAGGTGGCCGCGCGGCCGTGCGCGTGCGAGCACGCAGCTGCTTCGGGGCGAGGGGAGGAAGACGACGGAGGGCTGCAGTGGTGGGCTGGGCCGGCTTCTGCAGCAGGCCGCACAGGTAGGCGCCAGGTAAGTACTCTCTCTCTCTCTCTGTTTCCTCTTTTCTATTTTCTGCAATTTGTTTTTGATTTGATTTAAAATATCAAATCATTTAATAAAATCCTAGAAACAATTATGGGTGCTTTCTGAATTATTTCAGTGACCCTTAACAATTTCCAACATTTATTTGAACATTTAAATTATTTATAGTATTTAAATGCCCAAAGTCAAATACAATATGGTTTACTCAAAAATCCAAAAATGTCTTGGAAAAATATCCATCATCTCTGGAAATGGTTTTCACCCTTTTCCATTAATCATGAACATTTTTGCAAACCAATTTGGGTTCTTTGAAAAATATTTTGAAGTTGAACCTATTTGCATTGCTTTGGTGCTAGGGCTTGGTCCTCCCCATTTCAAATTTCATGAACTTCAAACATGATGCATGAATGCCTTGATGCAACTAATGACAGACAAATTCTAGGGCTGTGACAACTCACCCCCACTAAACAAGAATCTCGACCTGAGATTCAAGCGTAGGGTAGGATGAAGGGGGAACGCAAATTAACATAATCTTCACGATCCAGGTTGCACATCACAAGAGTGTTGATTTGATCCTCATCTTTGTCTTGATGTCTTGCTTTGAGAACTCCAGCCAACATGACAACGAGAAGAAAGGAAAACTCTAGAACAATCGATCTTCGAGAAGACCGAACAACTCAGGATCAACTCATGGGATGAGACATAGCAGCATCTCTCGAGCTGAGACACAAGATACACATCAAGAGGGGTGGAAAGAAACGGATGACGAAGGTTCACTAGGTGGACAATAATTCCACGCTTAAGAAGGTGGTGATCGGTTGTCAACGTAGCGAGGAGTTGAGTTGCCATGATACCACAACAATGCACCTTAGGGAAGGTGACTCATAGAAATATCCCCTTAAGTGGCAAAAAGAATTACTTTTGATTCCGAGATCATTGAAATTCTTGTAACCAGCCTAAGGCAATTCTCGAGCGATCGTTTGGAGGGGGTCGGTAGAATGGCATACTCGGACTTGGATGATGTGGATTACCTTGTTGAAGACAACGTAATGGATGAGTTTGCTTATCACCGGAAATGGAAGAGACCCATGGTAGAATGGCACATTGGCGGTGCAAGCTGGAAAGAAAATGCAAATGCTGGGAATGATTCTGGTAACTGGGGAAGAACCCAACAATAGAGAGTGAATTCACTATTTGAAAAGGTCATAGCATTGCCGAGGAAACTGAGAGCAATCCAGTTAGTACCGATGATAACACCTAGCGCTTGTGCGTGCTCTCAAGAACTTGAGCATTTCCATAATCATCAAGATTTTACCAATATCCGTGTCAGGGATCCTGGAAACACAACTTGCTACCGTGATGAATGATGATGGATGATGCAGATGCAAAGGAAGATAACACTTTCTCAGATTTCACCTCAGCGAGGCCAAGGAAACAAAATCTGGATGATCGACCGAGAGACATTTAGCACTCCGCTTCTAATGTTCTCCTTGATGTACTAGCGTAACCCATTCATAAAGACGGTTTGATATCTAGAACATCAAGTAAAAGGTCGGACTTCGGGAACACAAAAAATCCACAAGGAACGACTAGGGAGTAAATCCTACAAAATCCTTATGGGGAGGTGGCCATCTTCCTCAATCAAGATACTACAATAATGGTTCTTCCGGCTGGGTGTGTTGGCCACGACATCCACCTTACCAGTTATCGAGGGACCAATATTATAGTTCTTGGGGAAATGTTCCAACCATCAAGTCTGCCTAAGATTCAGATCTGGTTGGTGTCAGGATATTCCAGACTCATCGAGTCTAGGAAGAAAAACGAAAGTTTGCAACACAAATCGACGAGATGACGTTGCGAAATTCTCGGGGAATGAACTACGATAGTAAGCTCCAAAACATGAGCTGGTTCTGCTACAAACATGTGAACACGATGTCCTAGACAAGCATGACCACGTGGTAGCCTTACAATAAAACACTACCGAGTTCTGGTTGGGAACCCTCAGCGAGGATATCGAAGTTCTTTCATAAGTCCGGATTAGCTCTTATGAAGATACTCCTTCTCCTTGAACAAATCAGTCAGTGGCTTGGTGTGCTACAGAATTCATATGGAACGAAGATGATCAGTCTAACAGACCACAGAATACTTTGCACGTGCATGGCTGACTTGGGATGATTCTAGAGGAAACAAAAATAGACTTTCTCGAACTCACGGCGGCAACTTACATCAAATGCACGTGAATCAAAGGAAGTCACTTCTTTCATCCAAACATATACTTCATGAACGGGGCATGAGGAAAATGCCTATAAAAGTTTCCAACACTAGGTTGATGTTCAACATGAATCATGGGGGGAGACAAAATGCTGCTGATGGGCTCAACAACAACTCATCGGAATTTCCATATCACTGGACTTCCACCATCATGTGAACACGGTGATAGTATTGGTCAGACCAAAAGATGTAATGGTATATGCTCGAGGGATCAACCACGAGTAAGACAACATTACGAGCATCGTTGGTACTGATTTGATTTGAGAATAGCCCACACTCAAATCAAAGGATTGATAAGACAATAGGTCCAGCAACTGATCACAGGGACCAATCGATGAAGATATCATCTTTCTTCAACACACACTACACAAGAATATCCCTTTGGAACGAACTAAGTCCGGCAAGCTTTTATCTTCCAACTCTCCAAGTTGTTGTCTAGCTTAACCAACTAGCTCAGGGATATCTAACACCGATCTTGGAGAGAGAGTGGTTTACAAGAAACCAACTTGATCACGAGCTCAACATAGCGGTCCGGTAACAACCTGGTGATACCTCCGAGTAGATCTTCGAGAAATCACGAACCACCGATATGTTACTAAGCTCGAGAACAATCTCGCTTTTGAGGGCAAGACGATATGATCAAATGAGTGAGGACTTGACAAAATCCTAACTCATCGATTGAAAAATGCACCAGGAGTAAGGACTAGGTAGCACGATCAATCTTAGAATGATGACTCAATAATCAGCACGCTAAGAATGAGGTTGTTGTCCATTTAACTACCAAGCAACGGAGTTGCTAGCAGTATTGATTTCACACACCACGATTCACTTGTCGGCATTCCGGTTACAATAACACAGGAACCGAGGAATGAACAATGATGGCAAGAAGTATCATTGTACCAAGAGTTCATAGGATGGTGTGCCATTCCTATAACAATCCCGATATAAAGATGGTAATACTCCAAGGTAGAGCAGAGCAAAAGCTGGATTAGCAATTTGATCTGCGGAGCACAACTTCTTTGACCCAATCTTGGATATGGAAGAGGTACTGGAGTTTGTTTCTCCTAATCATTCCGGAATAGAATGGCTTGACAGACCACAAGAGTAATAGGCATCGATGAATGCATGCACACATAATCTTGACTATCAATTGATAGACGAGGGTCATAATGCAACTAAAGAGAACAACTCAAAGGAACATATAAATTTTCTGAGTTGTGGATGCATAGATTAGTTTGTCGAACCAGGTTCAACATAATTCTTCCGGATAACCCATGCAGAAAGGTTGAGCTGGCAGGGTCACAATATAGCATGGAGAACTCATCGAGAGCACTCTTGTTGTCATCTTTTGGTTCAGAAGAACTCCTGCCAAGAATGGTTCATGGTAGTTGGAAGAAAGATGTACCACGAACCTCGAGGACTAACGCAAAGGTTACTAATATCCTAAAGGAACTAGCAAACACTATCAACATGAAGTAAGTAGAGTGAATCTCTGGTTCAAAACCCAGGAGTAGAATACCTACTACTTGTGGCATCACGGGATGCTTTCGAGAATAAAGGCCAGAATCTTCACACTGGGAACACAAAACATGGCTAAACTACTAGATAATCCCCTGAGACACCTAGGATCATAGTAATAACTCCAAAATAAAGGTCGAGGCAGTAGAATACCTCAACTCAACAATTAGTGTGATTGAGCTGGCATAAAGGAACATCGAAACCAGAGGGAAAGGATTTTGCAAACGCATCAGAATATTTAGGAACCTGGGATGACTCGGACAGCATAACGGCTGTAAATGCTCAGAAAAGAGTTGAGACATTCACAAAAGGGTGGCATAACCACTCAGAAGCACAATATCAAGGTTTGGAGATCAACAGTTAACATAGAGAAATAGTAGGAACTGAACTGAGACTTAAATCCAACAATCTATGAGTCTACGGATTAGTAACACGTGATCCTAATATAAAGAAGAGATAGCCTAGTTCTTAATCCCCGTAGGAAAGATAAGATGATGACTCAGATCAGAAGGCATAAGGTATAAGGAGTAAAAGAGCCTTACGTTCCATCCCACAATCAATTCCCTTATATAACTAAAGAATTTCTAGACTCAACTTCGACCAGTTTGGCTTGGTAATCCTACAGGCAGTCAAGCTCTGATACCAACGCTGTCAGGACCCCGACTCAATGCCACATCGATCTAGCATGTAACACCTCATATCACTTTGCAGCCTCACGCACGGTATTCCCACGGGTGTCGCCTTACCTCTACCCGGGGCCGTTTGCGCCTTTTGGCACACGTATATGACAGTGTCGCTAGCATCTATATGATAAGGAGCCCGGGCTGACATGGCTAGTCGTAAACCCAAAGTGGCACAAACTTACAGGGACAGGCATCCATGACCCAGCATTGAACGTGTCGGTCATCAGCGAGTGAATCCATGCTGTAGCACTGGGCTAGCAGGACTCCGGTGAACCGGGCTGTAGCGGGCTAACAGGACTCCGGTATTCATCGCGTGACATTTCCCCGAAGGGACAGACACAGGAACGAAGAAGGACACAAGCCGGCCAGCCTAAGTGTTCCGGAGCAGTAGCAAGCTACCATGGCTCAGTGGAAACACTAGGAGACATTTCTCGGTAAGAGAGGCTACTAAGGATAAACAACTAGATAGCCAGATCCCACACATACCAAGCATTTCAATAACATACACACAATATGCTCGATATGTGCAATACAACATGGCATCACAAAATGACTCTACGACTCAAGTAGCTTATTCAATAGGCTCCGGGGAGCGAGAGAGTGGGATTTTATCGGAATGAACAAGGGGGTTTTGCTTGCCTGGCACTTCTGAAGATAATATAGCTCTTCGTCGGTGTCATCGATCACATCGCCGGTACACGTCTATCGAGAGGGGACAATTACCGGCAAACAAGGAAAAACACAATCAATGCAATGCGACAATATGATGCATGCTATGACATGGCAATATGAATGTGTTTTGGGCTAATGCACTTAGCTATGATTTAAATGAAGTTGGTTTGAATACATGATTCAAATTCCAACTCCATATATGATTATTTAAATGCCCTTTATTTGTTTTGTCCAAAACAGAGGACAACCATTGTTCAAACATGCATGAAAATGGTACAGATGGATTCCTTGAATTTTTCTGATAATTATTCATATATAAATTATTTAATTTGGAGTTACGGTTGATTTTATATGATTTTTCGAAGTTTTGGATATTTTCTGAAATAAATAAATCATTTCTGATTTATTTAAAAACTCCAGAAAACATTTACTGCGTCAGTATGACATCACCCTGACATCATCAGGTCAACAGGGCGGGTCCAAGTCAAACCTGACGTGTGGAGGCCACACGTCGGTGTCACAGGGCTGCTTAGCTCACTGACAGGTGGGACCAGGTCAACAGCCACGTCAGCTTGGTCAAAACTGACGTGTGGGCCCATGGTGGTTAGGTTAAGACTTAACAGAAAATAATAAGGATTAAATAAGGGCGTGGGGCCCATACGTCAGCGGCTCTGGGGAGGGTTAGCTGGCCGTGATTAGTGCTAATCACGCGGCCACGTCGGCTAGTGACGCCGGCGACCATGGCGACGGCGGGACCTTGCCGGAGTTGCTCGGGATGGCGCTACAGCCCGCGGCTGGTCGCGCTGAGGGCACCAAGAGGGAGCCCGTGCTCCCGCGCATCTAGTGGCGCACGCAGCTGGGCACAGGGAGGCCGGGGTTCGCCGGAAACGGGCTCCTGGCGGCGGCCGGAGTTCGGGCGTCGGGCATTTCGACGCTGCTGCTCACAAACGAGGGAGCTGAGGCGCTGGAGGGGCTCTACGGGTCGCGGCAAGCACAACGGGTGCACGCCCGTGACCAAATGGTCACCGGGGTTTCGCCGGCGACGAGCCCGTGCGGCGGAGCGTCTCGGCTCCGGTAGAGGGGGCGGCTAGAGCTCGAAATCGAACATGGGGTTAGGGGGAAACGAAGCAGGGGCTCACGGGGATCATGCAGGAAGGGTCAGCGAGCTCGGGGAAGTACGAACGGCGGCGAATCGACGGTGACCATCGGCGGCGGTCGAGGACGAAGACGATGGCGTGGAGGCGATGCAGGGCTTCCCGAGGGGCTTGGCTCGGTGGGGAGGAAGAGGGGATCGAGGCGGAGCTCCCTGGGGCGTCGGTGAGGCGTGGGGGTGGCGGTGGCTGCGAGGGAGCTCGTCGGTGGCGGCGGCTGCGTTCGGTCCGGGCGGGAGAGAGGGAGCAGAGGAGGGAGGGTCGAGGGGGAGAGAGTGAGCGAAACGGTCAGCGGGATCGGGACGGCCTGCGGGAGTCGTCCACGCGTCCAGGGGCTCGTCGGCAAGCAGGAGGTGGCCGCGCGGCCGTGCGCGTGCGAGCACGCAGCTGCTTCGGGGCGAGGGGAGGAAGACGACGGAGGGCTGCAGTGGTGGGCTGGGCCGGCTTCTGCAGCAGGCCGCACAGGTAGGCGCCACGTAAGTACTCTCTCTCTCTCTCTGTTTCCTCTTTTCTATTTTCTGCAATTTGTTTTTGATTTGATTTAAAATATCAAATCATTTAATAAAATCCTAGAAACAATTATGGGTGCTTTCTGAATTATTTCAGTGACCCTTAACAATTTCCAACATTTATTTGAACATTTAAATTATTTATAGTATTTAAATGCCCAAAGTCAAATACAATATGGTTTACTCAAAAATCCAAAAATGTCTTGGAAAAATATCCATCATCTCTAGAAATGGTTTTCACCCTTTTCCATTAATCATGAACATTTTTGCAAACCAATTTGGGTTCTTTGAAAAATATTTTGAAGTTGAACCTATTTGCATTGCTTTGGTGCTAGGGCTTGGTCCTCCCCATTTCAAATTTCATGAACTTCAAACATGATGCATGAATGCCTTGATGCAACTAATGACAGACAAATTCTAGGGTTGTGACATAGGCGGAGATGAAGGCCAGTGTTGTTGCATCCCAGGATTCGGACGAAAGTCGAGTACCTGCCAAGCACTACTTTGAGGAAGTTCTGCAGGGCGCTCGTTTAATAGAGATGCAGTGCTCGAAGGATGTTTTGTTCGAATAACATGTGCTATTGTAAAACAATGTTTTGATGGAATATAAAAGCTTTTTATACTTGTGCTTTCAAGAATTAGAATACCTCCTGTGCAGCCGTTAATGTATATGTGTATATAACCTGAAAGATGGCAGTCGTTGGCTTCAGCCCCCACGCATATAATTTTGGGGTGTTCGCAGAAGGCGCATTTTCACACTTGATCCAACGTCTTGGTCCTATAAAGGTGGTGGTAGCGCAGCGAACTAGGCAACTGGACTATAATGCTTTATCACTTTCACTTAGCCATAGGAGTTTGACATTGGGGCTACTGAATAGCCCCTAGGGGCACCGCGCTCGCCCGAATTCGGGGCGCGTGTGTGCCTGACCAGGAAACGGCCCTTCGTTAATGCGGAGGAATCCTAAAGATTCCAGCAAGTCATCGAGTGGTTGACCAGTCTCTCGCTATATCATGACAGTCAGTTTTCGGCTTTCTCTACTGAGGTGCTCGCCTGGCCGAACCGGGGCACAATCGCAGTAGTTCTCCTGGTGTCGCCTTAGCCGATAGAGCAGAACGTAAGGCAGCAAAACACAGGAGCCGGGCAAACCCAACATTTGACCAAAGACATGATTCAGAGCTGATGCATATAAGGCCAAACTCGCGACGCCGAACACTCCCTCAGGTATTCGGTCTTTATGAAAACGGGCCAAACAAAAGCCCTTGGTAAGAAGCCCCTCGTGTCCAGGTACGCGCAAAATTCTGGCGTGGCCACATGCCAAGACGCCAGCCTCCTCCTCGGTTATAGAAAAAAACCGGGGGATGTTATCAACAAGAGACAGTAAAAAAGGTTTACGCAGGGTCTTAATCTTAAAAGAATCCTTGAAACGGGTCCCTACTGCACGTCTGCGCCTGTGTCTCCGTTGTGCTGTATCCTGGACGGGTGTAGCATGGTGTTCGTCTGCAAAAGAGAGGAACTTAGTGGAAAACAAACGTGCGAGAAATCTATGTTAAAATAAACAAAGTATAATACAGAAAATGGGTAGAATTGAGCTTTATTGTCTCCTGGTGTAAACGGGCGGAGCCCCTTGTACAGGGGTATGCGGCTATTATGCCTTTGTATGTTTACGCCGGACTCGTCGAGCCATGTCCGGGGTCTTTAACGACCTATTTAGGTGCTCTAACTAGTAAAGTTGGATTAGTGTGCGGCTGTCAAGGCAGCCGCACCATCGTCCGCGCTCGAGGAACACTTGATATTTCCCTTTAATGAGATGATGCCTCGTGGACCGGGCATTTTGAGTGTAAGGGATGCATAATGCGGTATTGCATTAAAGCTGGCGAAAGCTTCACGTCCCAGTAGTGCTTGATAGCTACTTATGAATTGGGCGATGTGGAAGGTTAGCTTTTCGCTTCGGAAGTTGTCGGGGGAGACGAACATAACTTCTAACGAGAGGGAACCCATACAATGGGTATCTGGGCCTGGCGTGACCCCTTGAAAGGAGGTGTTGCCATGGCGAATGATTGCTGGGTTTAACCCCATTTTGCGGATTGTGTCCTGATATAGCAGGTTTAGGTCACTGTCGTCGTCCATTTGGACTTGTGTAAAGTGGAGTCCGTCAATTATCGGATCTAAGACCAAGGCAGTCCAGCCTGCGTTCCAGATACCTCTAGAGTAATCCTGATGATCGAAGGTGATTGGTTGTAACAACCAGTGGCGGGACTCCTCTGGGGCAGGCCGTATGGCGCGTATCTCCATAGGCGCCACTCTGTTTTTCCCTTTTGTCACATGAAGTGAATTTACTGTTTTGACTTCTTGCGGGAACTTCTTTTGTTCTCCGGTGTTCTGCTTGTGGGGTTCGTCGTCATCCTCGCTTGGTATGTCGAGCCCCTTGTGTTTAGCGTTGAGTTTGCTGGATTGCTTGAAGACCCAACAGTCTATGTGGGTGTGGTTTGCAGGCCTCCCGGGAGTACTATGGATTTGACATATTTTGTCCAAAATTTTGTTGAGGTTAGATAGCCTGTCCCTATTATCTTTGGGGGCGGCTTTTTCTGATTCTGCCGAGAGCTTTTGAATCCGGCGTTGACTGCCGTGCTCTTCGGGCTGTTATCCTTGAACCGGCGCCGTTCCTTGCTACAGCGCGGTTTCCCGTTTCCATATCTGACTTTGGATGTACTTGGGTTGCTGGTGCTGCTTCTTGCCAACCAGCTATCCTCTCCTGCGCAAAAGCGGGTCATGAGGCTTGTCAATGCAGCCATTGTTCTTGTCTTTTCTTGGCCGAGGTGTCTGGCGAGCCATTTGTCTCGAACCTATGTTTGAAAGCTGCTAAGGCTTCGGTGTTCGGACAGTCGACTATCTGATTCTTTTTAGTAAGAAATTTGTTCCAGAGTTTCCGGGCTGACTCTCCGGGTTGTTGAGTTATATGGCTTAGATCGTCTGCATCCGGAGGTCGGACATAGGTCCCTTGAAAATTTGCCCGAAAAGCATCCTCGAGCCCCTCCCAACTTCCTATGGTGTTTTCGGGAAGGCTTTTAAGCCAATGCCGGGCTGGCCCTTTGAGCTTGAGGGGTAAGTATTTTATGGTGTGGAGGTCATCTCCTCTAGCCATGTGTATGTGGAGGATATAATCCTCAATCCAGACTCCAGGGTCTGTTGTTCCGTCGTATGCCTCTATCCTTACGGGCTTGAATCCCGCTGGAAATTCTTGGTCCGGCACCTCATTGGTGAAACATAGGGGATGTGCGGCGCCCCTGTATTTGGGTGTGCCGCGATGTTCGGATATTTGTTGCGTTGCATTGCTTACTAGAGCTTGCTTTCTTGGCCTGTAGATAGATCTAGTTGGGCCGTCTTTTTGATGCAAATCCTTGTGCGGATCGCATGCCGGATTGAGTGCGGCGCCCCTTGCCACTCGATGTCGGTCATGGGGTCGTCTATCCGACCTGGTGGCTTCCTTGCTTTTTGACCGTGGGGGCTCTAAGGCCTCCTCATCAAATTCCGGTAGTAATTTTTGCTTCGGATAGCTCTTTGTGTGGTGACTGTCGCCGTACTTGTCTGCGGTGTTGAATACTTTGCCCCATCTGAATCTGAGTGCATCTTCTGCTGTTTTGAGCTTCCGCTTCTGCTTTTTCAGGCTACACGCAGTGGCGACGAGCCTTTGGTGGAGATTCTTCTTCTCCAGCAACTTGTCCGGCGTGAGGTCATCCGGACTATTATCTTTGCTGGGGACGGGTTTTTGGTTTGTTTATCCAAGTTGCCATGTTCGAACGGTTGCTCGATGGCATGTTCGTCGTCCGCCAGTTCGTCCTGCTCTATGGCTAGGTCTCTGTCGAGGTGGGGTTTGGCGCAGCGCTTCCGCCGCCGCCTTGATTGCTTTTCGAGGGAACGATCCCTCGTTGCGCCCTTTTGATCCTCGTCGTTGTTTCTTTTAGGTGTGTCCACCATGTATACATCGTGGGATGAGGTGGTTGTCCGGTGCCCTATAGGCGCTGGTTCTTGTTCATCTTCTTCATCGGCGTCCATACCGTCGATGTCTTCGGCGTCGAAGTCGAGCATGTCGGTTAAATCGTCGACATTCGCTACGAAGTGGGTGGTGGGTGGGTTTCGAATTTCTTCGTCGTCCGCATCCCAACCTTGCTGACCATAGTCCGGCCAGGACTCTCCTGATAAAGAGAGAGATTTTAGTGAATTCAGGATGTCGCCAAAGGGCGAGTGTTGAAAGATGTCCGCGGTGGTGAACTCCATGATCGGAGCCCAATTGGGTTCGATCGGGAGGGGTGCAGAATATTCGGAGTCCGGCAAGGAGTCCGGTACCTTGGAGTCACGAGCTCCGCGAAGGACAACATTGGTGTTCGGCTCGATCGCCGTAGAGATTGCAGCCCCCGAGGCGGCGTCTAGCCACCCGTCCTCGACCGGCACAGTCGGCTCCAAGCTAAGGGTCGGAGCGGACACCTGAGCGGCGCTCTGGGAACTATCCGGCTGCAGAGCTAGATCATGCCCATCATGACCGTGCGGCGTGCTCGGCTGTGGCTCGAATCCGCCGAAGATCAAGTCTCCGCGGATGTCAGTCGTGTAGTTTAAACTTCCAAATCTGACCTGATGGCCAGGGGCGTAGCTTTCGATTTGCTCCAGATGGCCAAGTGGATTGGCCCGCAATGCAAAGCAGCCAGATACGAAGACCTGTCCAGGGAGAAAAGTCTCACCCCGGACCGCGTCGTTGTTGATGATCGGAGAAGCCATCGGGCCTAAAGGTGACGACACAGAGGAATTCTCAATGAAAGCACCAATGTCGGTGTCAAAATCGGCGGATCTCGGGTAGGGGGTCCCGAACTGTGCGTCTAGGCGGATGGTAACAGGATACAAGGGGCACGATGTTTTTACCCAGGTTCGGGCCCTCTCGATGGAGGTAAAACCCTACTCCTGCTTGATTAATATTGATGATATGGGTAGTACAAGAGTTGATCTACCACGAGATCAGAGAGGCTAAACCCTAGAAGCTACCCTATGGTATGATTGTTGTTCGTCCTACGGACTAAACCTCTCCGGTTTATATAGACACCAGAGAGGGCTAGGGTTACACAGAGTCGGTTACAATGGGAGGAGATCTACATATCGTATCGCCAAGCTTGCCTTCCACGCCAAGGAAAGTCCTATCCGGACATGGGACGAAGTCTTCAATCTTGTATCTTCATAGTCCGGGTGTCCGGCCAAAGGTCATAGTCCGGCCATCCAGACACCCCCTAATCCAGGACTCCCTCAGTGGCCATTTGATTCGACCGATTTGGTTGGGTGGAATGGTTCAGCATCTTCAAGGCATATTCTCTTTTTTTGACTCGAACCATTCATGTGCTTTACAACCAAACATGTCTATTTTCTGAACGATCCCAACTCATTCATGACCACCCTTGCAACCAAACGCATGTCATCTTACGAAAACCAAATAATCCCACAATACTAAGGCACGGTGCATTAACTTCTACCTCATTTCTTGTTTCTTCACATATCAACCAATAAGAATCCAGTGATATACTTTTTGTGACATAGTAACTCATATTTAGTTAGTCAAATGGATGACCTAGAACTACGTGCAGGCCCTATAAACCGAGACGCCTACAAATAAAAAACCGAGACGGAGAGGGTAGTTCAGCATGTATCTTTTTAGATCAATATAGTCGGGATTCACCAAGGAGCAAAACCAAGTGGTAGGCTTCTCCTGTCGTGTTGGTGTAGCAACTCAAGCAGGGTCAGTCCGCACACGAAATGGCGACACACTTAACAGGACCCATTTGGCAGACATGTGGCTCATCCACCGTCTTGTTCCACGTGCGATGCACCAAATTACAGTTCGGAGCAGCGGTTGGAATTGGAGGCACCCCGGTCGTAGCGCCGCAGTAGTAGAAAATGAGCGATGAGGGGTCAAATCACAAAGCCCCACCTTTCCCGCATTAAGCTGGACGGATGAAGCAACCATCATTTCACTCTAGCGCGCAAGAGCATAAAGAAAAGAGAAAACAATGATGCGTGCGGCAGCTACCTAGGGCACCCTAGGGTAGGGGTCTCCACTACAGATCCTTTTTTTAAAGCGCCTCCACTACAAATCGGCTTCTCCCTTGTCCTCTTGAAGAAAACCGATGATGAGTGCGGCGGTAGGGTTTGTAGGAGTACTACGGCGTGCGGGGCCACGTCGTAGTAAACGGTTTCGAGTTGACGCCTTAAATATGTGTGGGCCGCTTGGTTTTACGGGAACGAGGCAGCATTTTAGGTTTGGGGACCAGTGGAGATATAGCACGTACAAAAAATTGTGGACGTAGGTTCGACCGAAAGGCAATGATGCATGGGCCCTGCATTTTGATATACCCGGGGCCGCGTGAAATTTGCTACTCTACTCAAAACTAGTAAGGTACACATGTATTGAATGCATGAGATTTTGAAACCAAATTATGAATAAATACACACTATAGCATGTAAAGCTTTGAATCATATATGCATGATGTAGATGTTCGTTTAGTTCTTATAGTTCATCTCATTGAAAATCAATTAGTTTTATAAAAATGTTAAGATTCATGGGGTTGTGCATTGTAAATCATAAACTAAAAAACAAATAATGGCAATTCATTTAGAAAAAAATAATCAATTATGATACAGAAGATTCTAGAACAAAGGAGAAGTGCTTGTGTTTTGCGGTTTGTGCATTATGCTTAAGTTCAACCATGCAGTCTTCTAAATTGTACATGTGGCAGATCTGGTGGAATGTTGATGATATCCAACGTCCAGTAGTGCTCGGATTCGCCCATCTCTGCACTGTCGGGTTAGCCTCATCCAGCGACCATCTTTCAAAGTTATTGGCACACTATATAGTTCTTGTGCCATAGTTGCATGTTTTGGAAAAAAGCTACTAGTGGGTTGTACTATCTATTTAGGAATAGAAGATGCATATGTGGAAGTTGTAGGGAAAGAGATGACATGGAGCATCTCAATTCCTATGAGTAGGGATTGGAAAAGAGATGTCATTTGGTTCACATCATAGGAACTTTTCTATTGAATCTAGAGATGACATGTATCTCAATTCCTATGAGGAGGGATTAGTAAAGAGATGTAATTTGGTTCATATCATAGGAACTTTTCTATTGAATATACGCTAATGTTTATTTTCCTTTGAAATTAAGGGAGTATAGGAATCCATTCATATGAACCAAGTGGCTCTAAAGCTATAGAAATGGTATCATGTTTATTTCCTTTGAAATGTAGAGTATATGAATCTATTCCTATGAACTAATTGGCTCTAAAGGAAAAAATCCTATAAAAATAATATCATATAGAGTTCCTATGATATTCCTCGACACTAAAGGATGGTTGAAATTGCTGCGGGTGATACGATGGTCTTTCTTTGTAGACTCTCACCCATCTTTATAGTTACCTATCGAAGATGAATGAAATGATATATATATATAGGGTATTCTACATGTGCAATTTGGTACACGAAAACTCGGTAAAAGTTTGCGAGGTTCTAATTTTCAATAAAGCTATATGCACTGCATTTCAGAACGGAGGGAGCATACAGCAGTTGCTAACACTCACGTGGAAGATTTGTGTGTAGGAGGAGTGGCTGTTCTGTTAAATGACATGGCAAAACTGACACTGTCGGATGCCGATCTAATGGTTCTTACGGCGTTCGTCAGGAAAAGGCTTGTGGCGAACGTTTATCGGATAATGATTTACGGACACATGCATTGCATTGATACGTGCCCCCCTCTCTCTCACGCACACGCACCCTCACAAGTCACGACTCTCCCGAGTCCTCTCGCAGACTCGCACGTCGCACCCATCCTCTATCTGCAGGTAGACGTCACGCACATATATGCTCTTCACACCCTACCCTCATAACTTCTAAAAAACAAAAGATGGCACGCACATTTTATTTTAGCTCACACGTCACACACTTATACTATTACTCTTGCAGCGAACGTTCTTTGGGCATAGTATATATTGTACTCTCACGAAGAGAAGCGGTGCACGCACGCACTAGCTCTCTCACACCCACTCGCGGGGACACGTAGGAGCGCATTTTTTTGAAGCCGGTACAACAAAATCACTCCACTATATATAAAAGCAGGAGCCTTAGTGCTTGCTTTACTAGGGTTCCTATCGTACACTCTCTCATGCTCTCCAGATCTAAGCAAGACATAGGTGGCCACACTCTCTCTCTCAGCTCACGGCTGGTCACAAATCTGGCCGGACAACCTCGACCGGGGCAGGGGGTGTAGGTGCATCGTTCACGCTGTCGTCGGCGGCGAGGGAGGAGACCAACGGCTGCACGCGCGTCCCAATCGGCGACCGTGTCGTTCTCTCCGAGAGAGCACCGGCTCGGGAGGGCATCCGACCCCTTCTTCCTCCCTACGATATTGTGGCCAAGATGCGGCCTCCCGACACCGTCTTTGCCACATGCCGACGACCCTCAGGTATATATTCCTTCGAAACCTGCCTTGCTCTACTGCCCCAGCTCTTCCCCCTTTGTGTGGATCCTTTTCTACTTCCGTCTGCTGTTACAAAGCCACCTAGACTTCTAGTATTATTAGAAGTAAAGCTAGTTCATACAGTGAACTCAAAGCGTTGGTTCAAACATGAAGAAAGTGGGAAAGTTGTAGCATGAATCTAGGACTTGGTTCTAAGAGGAAACGGGGGAAAGTAGTAATATGTGTCACTGTTTAAATAACTGTATTTCGTATTTGCGCAAACAGGGATGTCTGTCTCTGAGGGAGTCCCGGACTAGGGGGTGTCCAGATAGCCGAACTACCATCATCGTCCGGACTCCAAGACTATGAAGATACAAGATTGAAGACTTCATCCCGTGTCCGGATGGGACTTTCCTTGGCGTGGAAGGCAAGCTTGGCGATACGGATATGTAGATCTCCTACCATTGTAACCGACTCTGTGTAACCCTAGCCCTCTTCGGTGTCTATATAAACTGGATGGCTTTAGTCCATAGGACGAACAACAATCATACCAAAGGCTAGCTTCTAGGGTTTAGCCTCCTTGATCTCGTGGTAGATCTACTCTTGTAACCCACATCATCAATATTAATCAAGCAGGACGTAGGGTTTTACCTCCATCAAGAGGGCCCGAACCTGGGTAAAAACATCGTGTCCTTCGTCTCCTGTTACCATCCGCCTAGACGCACAGTTCGGGACCCCCTACCCGAGATCCGCCGGTTTTGACACCGACATCGGTGCTTTCATTGAGAGTTCCTCTGTGTCGTCACCGATTGGCTCGATGGCTTCTTCGATCATCATCAACGACGCCGTCCAGGGTGAGACCTTCCTCCCCGGACAGATCTTCGTATTCTGCAGCTTCACACTGCGGGCCAATTTGCTTGGCCATCTAGAGCAGATCGAAAGTTACGCCCCGGGCCGTCAGGTCAGATTTGGAAGTTTGGACTTCACGGCTGACATCCGCGGGAACTTGATCTTCGACGGATTCGAGCCACAGCCGAGCGTGCCGTACTGTCACGTCGGGCATGATTTAGCTCTGCAGCCGGACAGTACCCTGGAGGCCGCACTCGAAACCACTCCGATATTCAATTCGGAGCCAGGTCCACAGATCAAGGATGGATGCCTAGACACCGCCTCGGGGGCTGCAACCTCTACGGTGATAGAGCCGAACACTGACTTCGTCCCTCATAAAGCTCGTGACTCCAAGGTGTCGGACTCCTCGCCGGACTCCGAACCTCCCGCGCCCGCGCCGATCGAATCTGACTGGGCGCCGATGATGGAGTTCACCGCAGCAGACGTCTCTCAACACTCACCTTTCGGCGACATCTTGAGTTCGCTAAAATACCTCTCGTTATCAGGAGAGACCTCGCCAGATTGTGGTCAGGACGGCTGGGATGCGGACGACGAAGAAATTCAAAGCCCACCCACCACCCACTTGGTAGCCGCTGTCGACAATTTAACTGACAGGCTAGACTACGACTCCGAGGACATCGACGGTATGGACGACGATGCCGGGGACGACCAAGAACCAGCGCCTAGCGGGCGCAGGAAAGCCACCCCATCCCACAACGTATGCATGGTGGACACACCAAAAGGACGCGACAATGAGGAAAAACGGGACGTGGCGAAGGACAACTCCCCCAACATACAAACAAAGCGGCGACGCAAGCGCCGCCCGAAGACCGGCATCGACAAAAACGGTACCCATATGGACCCGGCCCTAGAGCAGGGTGAAGCAGTGGACGACGCACACGTCAACAAGCAGCCAGCCGGACATGAACCGGACAAGCAACCCATCCCCGGCGAAGATGATCTCACATCACCAGAGCATATGAATCTCCATAACAGGCTCATCCCCACTGCAAGAAGTTTGAAGAAGCAAAAGCGGAAGCTCAAAACAGCGGAAGACACACTCAAAATGAGATGGAGCAAAGTACTCAACACCGCAGATAAATATGGCACTAGTCACCAGACAAAGAGCTACCCGAAGCGCAAGCTGTTGCCCGAATTTAACGAGGAGGCCTTCGAGCCCCCGTAGTCAAAAAAGAAAGGGGCCGCCTGGCCGGATAGACGACTAGATGACAGGGCAAGAGCAACACGGGGCGCCACACACAAGCTGGCACATGATCAGCATAAAGATCTTCAGAAAAAGGATAACCCGGCCAGGTCTATCTATGGGCCAAAAAAGAAGACTCCAGGAAGTAACACAACCAGCCGAGCATTTGAATACAACGGCACACCCAAATACAGGGGCGCCGCACACCCACTATGTTTTACCAACGAGGTACTGGATCATGGATTTCCAGCGGGATTTAAACCCATAAACATAGAGGCATACGACGGAACAACAGACCCCAGAGTCTGGATTGAGGATTATATCCTACACATACACATGGCAAGAGGAGACGATCTCCATGCCATAAAATACCTTCCCCTCAAGCTCAAAGGGCCGGCCCGGCATTGGCTTAAAAGCCTCCTAGAAAATACGATTGGGAGTTGGGAAGAGCTTGAGGATGCGTTTCGAGCAAATTTTCAGGGGACTTATGTCCGGCCTCCGGATGCAGATGATTTAAGTCACATAACTCAACAGCCCGGAGAATCAGCACGCAAATTATGGAACAGGTTCCTCACTAAAAAGAACCAAATAGTCGACTGTCCGGACGCTGAAGCCTTAGCAGCCTTCAAACACAATGTCCGAGACGAATGGCTCGCCAGACACCTCGGCCAGGAAAAACCAAGAACAATGGCCGCACTAACAAGTCTCATGACCCGCTTTTGCGTGGGGGAAGACAGCTGGTTGGCTAGATGCAGCACCAGCGACCCAAGTACATCCGAAATCAGGGATGGAAATGGGAAATCACGACGCAAAAATGATCAGCACCGGAATAAGGAGAATGGCCCAAATAGCACGGCGGTCAACGCTGGATTCAAAAGCTCTCGGCCAAACAACAAAACACTGCCCTTAAAGGATAATAGTGACGAGCTATCCAACCTCAACAAGATTCTGGATAGACTGTGTCAAATACACGGTACCTCCGGGAAGCCTGCAAACCATACCCACAGAGATTGTTGGGTCTTCAAGCATTCCGGCCGACTTAACACCGAACACAAAGGGCTCGACACACCAAGTGAAAGTGACGAAACCCAAAAGCAACGCTCCGGAAACCAAAAGACTTTCCCATTAGAAGTCAAAACAGTGAACTCACTTCACGTGATAACACGTAGCACGGCCCCTGCTATACCAGGGCACCGTCCGCAGACTGGGGATAGAACCCACCAAAATTCGCTATAGCAAGCACTTCCTTCAAAGGAGTGACGCCAGGCCTTTTTAGCCAATTTTACAGGCTCTGTACCACTAGGGGTCGTGTTTGGTTCATCCGACAACCTCCATCGCGAAAAGCTCACGCTCCATCGCCCCGTTTAGCAGTAGCCCTTAAGCACTACTGGGGCGTGCAGCTTTCGCCCGCTTTAATGCAATACCACATTACGCGTCTCTTACGCTTAACAATGCCCAGTCAACGTGGCATATTCTTAAAACTCCAGGTGTCTCTCGACCATGGAGAATGTGCGGCTGCCTCGACAGCCACACATTATTCCGACCTTGCAGGTCACAGCTCCTAAAAATAGGTCATTTAGACCTCGGACATGGTTAGACGAGTCCGGCGTAAATTAACAGGGGGCTTCCCAGCCGCATACCCCTTTTTTCAGGGGGCCGCGCGCATAAATGATGAAAGCTAATACAGCTCAACTTTCTTCATCTTCCAAATTATACTTTATTTTGATACACTTTTTGCACGATATTTCTTAGAAACTAAGTCCTTCTCTTTTACAGATGAAGCACGTGCTACACCCGTCCAGGATACAGCACAACGGAGACACAGGCGCAGACGTGCAGTAGGGACCCGTTGCAAGGATTCTTTTCAGATTAAGACCCTACGTAAACCTTTCTCACTGTCCCTTGTTGATAAACATCCCCCGGTTTCTTACTAGAGCCGAGGAGGAGGCTGGCGTTTTGGCATCGGCCGCGTCAGAAGTTCCCGCCTGTACCTGGACACTAGGGGCTTAGGGCTTTATTCTGTCCGATATCATAAAGACCGAACACCTCAGGGAGTGTTCGGCGTCTCGAGTTAGGCCTTATATGCATCAGCTCCGAATCATGTCTTTGGTCAAATGTTGGGTTAGCCCGGCTCCTGTGTTTTGCTGCCTTACGTTCCGTATCATCGGCTAACGCGGCACCAGGAGAACGACTATGATTGTGCCCCGGTTCGGCCGGTAGAGCACCTCAGTAGAGAAAGCCGAAAACTGACTGTCATGATATAGCGAGAGACTGGTCAACCACTCGGTCGACCATTGGAATGTTTAGAATTCCTCCACTTTGACGAAGGACCGCTTCCCGGTCAGGCACATACGCGCCCCAAGTTCGAAGAAGCGCGGTGCCATCAGGGGCTATATAGTAGCCCCACATTCGAGCTCCTATGGCTAAGTGAAAGTGATAAAGCATTATAGTCTGGTTGCCTAGTTTGCTATGCTATCACCTCCTTAAAAGGACCAAGACATTGGATTAAGTGTGAAAAAGCGTTTTTCTTTTTGCAAACACCCCCGCACCATGTGCGTGGGGGCTGAAGCCAAAGACTGCCATCTTTCAGATTATACATACATATACGGCCGCACAGGAGATAGTTCAATACTTGAACACACAAGTATAAAAAGTCATTGCATTATAAACATGATCTTAGAAATCATGCATGTCATTCAAACATAACATCTTTTGAGCACTGCGACTCTATTATACGAGCGCCCTGCGGGACTTCCTCAAAGTAATGCTCGGTGGGGAATCGGCTTTTGTCCGAACCCCGGGATGCAACAGCGGTGGCATCCATCTCCGCCCAGTATGTTTTACCACGGGCGAGAGCCATCCGCGCACCTTCTATGCATGCCGACCGCTTCATCGCCTTAATATGCGGCACTGCCCCAAGGAATTGCTGCAACAAGCCAAAATAACTCTTCGGCTTGGGCCTTTTCGACCACAGATGAGTTACCACATCCGTCATGGCCAGTCCGGACAATCTATTCAGCTCAGCCCACTCAACCAGCCGATCACTCAACGGAAGTGGATGCTCCGGACTATGGAATTGAGACCAGAAAAGCTCTTCCATTTCATGATCCTCCTGGCTTCGAAAGTGCACGACTGCGTTAGCCACACTCGCCGCCAAGTCCAGATAAGGATCCTCCGCACCGTACAATCGGCCTAGCTGAGCATACTTCGGATGCGTGAACTTTCTACGCAGCATAAAGGGCTTTCTAGCCACAATGTCTCCGACCTGACGCAGTTCCTCCTTCATAGCCCGCATCGCACTACGGGCATCCTTGGCCTCGGCATCGGCCTTCTTCAGGTCCTCTTGCTCCGCTCGGCGTTCTCCTTCAAGAACTTCCAGGCGGTCGGTAGCAACTCTTAATTTCATGGCTATTCCAGCCATCTCCTCCCTGCTTCGGCAGTGAGCAGCCTTCTTGGCTTCTAGCCCTTCCGCTGCCTTCAAGGCAGCCGCCTCGCTTTTTCTGGCTTGCTCCTTGGCCCGAGCAAGTTCTGCTCGAAGGTCCTCCACAGCAGCAGCACCATCTGCATCTAAGCATACAATTTGTAAGGAATGGGCGTCAGCTCCCTTAATAACCAACCGCGGGGCAACCACATACCTTGTGACTCATCCAGTTGTCTATTGACCGGCGAGATGTCCGCATCTGCAATGTCGAGTTGCTTCTTCAGCTCGGCAAATTCATCAGTCCGGCTGGCCACCAAACGTTCCGCCACCTGCATGGGAAAGGCGACAGTTAATAACCGAGATTACGATCCTAGGCACGCTGTCGTTTTCGACAGCATACCAAGTCTCGGGGGCTACTATCTATACAGGGCGCACTTCATGTGCAAAACTGTCAACGGGTATGTCATTTTTTGCGTACCTCAAATCCCGTCAGTAAACTTCTGACGGCCTCATACAACCCGGCTTCGGCGGACAAGATCCTCTCAATCACATCACCCATTAATGTGCGGTGACCTTCTGAGATGGACGCCCTCTTAAGCAAATCCTGCAGCTCCACCGGCCGTACTCCAATGGGCGCCGAACTCTCCGGTCCCGCCGGATTCGGGGAGACCCTCCGCGACGACACCTCAAGGTCGCCCGCCCCGCATGATGGTGCGGCAGATGAAGGCGTTTCACTTTCCATCATCTCCGGACGAAGGTCTCCCGAAGATGAGCTGTGTTGAGATGGGCTGGGATCCGAACTACAAGGTAAAAACTTCGTTACCTTTAGACATTAAGCAGGGGTGTCTGATAATTATAAAATCCCCCTTTTTACTTACGGCTCGTTAGAGGGCTGATTCCTCTGAGGAGACAGTACAGCCGGGGCGCTTTCTGGCGCAGGACCTTCGGGTACAGATTTCTTTCCCCGCTTTGAGGCCTTGGCCTCTGGGTCTTCGGAAGCGTTCCTCTTCTCCCCCTGGAAGGAGGGACTCTCGATTACTCCCTTACTAAACGCCTCCTTGGCAGAGGTGACAGTTTCCCCGTGCCCCCCTTCGCCCTCATTCGAAGGTGCAACCTCCAACATTTTCATTAACACAGGATCCTACGTGGTCTCAGGGAGGGGGGCCGGACACCGTATCAGTTTTGCTTGCGCTATCCACTCCTGTCCAGGGATAGCTAGTTAAAAGGCAAGCTCACAATAAATAAATGGATGGTGTGTCCAGACACAGGGCTACTTACTTGAGTATCCGGGCGATTACAGCTTAGGCCAGCATCCTCGATCAATTCCGGATGCGTCTCTCGCGATCCGAAGAACAGTTTATACATCTCCATGGGAGTCAAACCCATGAAGTGTTGAAGAGCTCGCGGCCCCTCCGGATTAAATTCCCACAGGCGGAGGGGGCGACGTTTGCAGGGCAGTAGACGCCGGATCAACATGACCTGCACCACTGCGACCAGATTGATCTCCCTTTCTTGGAGGCCTCGAATCCGGTCCTGCAATAGGGGGACATCTTTGGGCGGCCCCTAGTCACGCCCCTTGTTGACCCATGACATCAGCTGCTGTGGCGGGCCCGAGCGAAAGACGGGCGGCGGCTTCTGCCTGCTGCCCTGGGGAGCGGTGATATAAAACCACTCCTGTTGCCACAACCGAGCTCCTCTTGGAAAGAGCCCTTGGGCCATGGAGCTTCGGCCCTCTTGCTTATAACCGCCCCGCCGCACTCTGCCTGACGCCCCTCGATCATCTTCGGCTCCACGTTGAAGGTTTTGAGCCATAAGCCGAAGTGAGGGTTAGTGCGGAGGAAGGCTTCACAGACGACAATGAATGATGAGATATGGAGGATGGACTCCGGAGCCAGGTCGTGGAATTCCAGCCCATAGTAAAACATGAGCCCCCTCATGAAGGGATCCGTCGGGAAGCCTAAACCCCGACGGAAGTGAGACGTGAACACGACGATCTCGCCAGGCTCGGGAGTTGGGATAACTTGCCCTCGGGCAGGCAGCCTATGCGAAATCTCGTAGGTTAAATACCTGGCATCTCTCAGCTTTAGCACGTCCTCCTCCGTGACGGAGGAGGGCATCCACCGGCCTCGTAGATTAGGACCGGACATTGTCGAGGATTGAAGGTACCTGAATTCGGAGCCCTGGGTGTTGGAACTCAGGGAGAGGGGCGGATTCGATAGAGGATTGAATAAAAAGAACGGGCCCTGGTCTCATTATAAAGAGGAAGAATATCAAGAGCCGTCCCCATGACCGTTTGGAACCGGCCTTCGATGGAGGGGGCGTGGCAACGGGCGCGGTTGGGTTACCCACGTCCGTATTAATGGGAATCCCGGAATAAGGGGAACACTATCTCTGCTTCGACAAGACGTGCCAAGGAAACCGCCTCGCTAAACGCGCTGAGGTGGAACAATAAAAACAATTCGAGTAAAGGCTTGGAAGTGGTGTGACATCACGCCACAGAATGCGTCAGCAGATTGATCTTGTGTAATATTATTCTCTCTACGGTGGCATGTGGAATTTATTTTTGCAGAGTCGGACACTATCCTGGTGTTCACAATCTTCTATAAGTTATTCGGAGGAGGAACCCGCCTTGCAATGTTTAAGACAATATGCGTGCCGGACTCATCGTCATTGAAGCCTGGTTCAGGGGCTACTGAGGGAGTCCCGGACTAGGGGGTGTCCGGATAGCCGAACTACCATCATCGGCCGGACTCCAAGACTATGAAGATACAAGATTGAAGACTTCGTCCCGTGTCCGGATGGGACTTTCCTTGGCGTGGAAGGCAAGCTTGGCGATACGAATATGTAGATCTCCTACCATTGTAACCAACTCTGTGTAACCCTAGCCCTCTCCGGTGTCTATATAAACCGGATGGCTTTAGTCCATAGGACGAACAACAATCATACCATAGGCTAGCTTCTAGGGTTTAGCCTCCTTGATCTCGTGGTAGATCTACTCTTGTAACCCACATCATCAATATTAATCAAGCAGGACATAGGGTTTTACCTCCATCAAGAGGTCCCAAACCTGGGTAAAAACATCGTGCCCCTCGTCTCCTGTTACCATCCGCCTAGACGCACAGTTCGGGACCCCCTACCCGAGATCCGCCGGTTTTGACACCGACAGTCTCCATATCTTTTCGGGATGTCTGTCTCCGTATCGTTTCTATCCGCGCAATCAAAAGCACACACCTCAGTTTTAGTACAACTGCGCAAAATGAGATGGATATCCCTCGTTGTCATCGTCTAACCTCCCGTCTTCAAGGTATCTCTACATTGGTAGTAACTAAGGTAGAATGACCAACGCAATCTAAAACAATTGCATCCTAGTCCGGATTGCACTTTATACCAGTTCATCCATGGACCAAGGACTAGCTGGCACGGCTGCACGGCAGTTTTTTGGACAGGTGCGCGGACAAGAGGCATTGTGGTCTGCTTATTCTGCAAATACCGGTGCTTAAATTTAGTGGAATGCACAAGCATTTCAGCTGGTCAGTACACTGCATGGTTCAGTTCAGCATTCCAGCCGAGACCAAAATTATAATTGGTTATTCTGGAATGAGAGAACCTAACCCTGGATGGTGGCAACAAGAAAAAACCAGAGTGAACTCTAGTAAATTTAAGCCTGCCCGGAGGCCCTTTGCTCAGAGAAGCCTTGCTTGTTTTTTCCTGATTTGTAAACCTTCTCACAACTTTGTCTTTTGCTATGAACTAGTATATGTTTGTTATGCTCTATGAATCATTGAGATGTATAAAATTGCTTAACTTATGCTTTTCAAGATTTTTATGAAGACGAGTTTAATTGTGAGTGTTCCACATGAGCGTTGGACTAGCGTGTGAACGTTTGGAATTTATTACATTGTGGCCTCAATTAACTGTATGAACCACTGTAACAAGATACATAGTAGTTTCTTATATGTTAGACAGCAGATTGTTGATTGTTAGCTGGTCGATAGCCTAGTGTTGAAGCAAGCTGAGCCAATGTGTCGTGTTTTGCACAACTACTTACAAGTGGGGTAGCACCAATAGTGTTTACAAGTACTTATGTATACGTCGGCGCACGGTTCTCGAACGAGTGCTCTATTTCATCAAAACACACATTGCTCGTATGATAAACCGTGACAACTTATGTCTTACCATGCCATATTCATGAAAAAACTAGTGAGGACGCATCTGTTTCGACAACAATTACGATGGTTCTCACATGATTCACGGGCACACAAAAGTAGCAGCAGTTCCCATACACAGATTCAAATAGGGCGCTAGCCCCAGAGGGGTCGATAACAGGCAAGGTTCGGATAATTAGACACTGTCACATCCCTGGTCCTGTTATGCATTAGGCTAGACCTCATGTGAGCTTCATGTTTTAATTCAAATGAAATTTGAATTGAGGAATTTTCAAAGCCTCAGAATCCTTTAAAAAAATGATCAAGATAAAAATTGCTTCAAATAAGTCCAAGAAAATGTTCTTGTTATCCTCTGGAAATATTGGCAAGAGGTAAAATCCAAACCAATATTTTCGGTATCTCAGAAACATTTATTTTGGGTATTTGAATTAAATCAATAGCTATTTGAATTGGACTTATATCTACTGTTAAATAAATATAGGTCCAATAATTCTGAAATATTTTTGTGGAGCATTGTTTTAATTCTTTTTAGCTCCTAAAAATATTGTCAGAAGCAAAATAAATTGAATTGGTTTCAAAACCAAATTCAAAACAAACCTGCAAAATAGAAAACAGAATTAAAACAAAACAGAGAGAAAAAAATAAAAAGAATAGAAGCCTACCTGGGCCACTTACCTGTAGCCGGCCCAGCTGGCCAGCTCCTCCCGCTGGCCCAGCCCACCGCCGCCTCCCTTCCCTGTCGCCTTCCTCCTCGCGCCAGTAGGCAGAGGAGGGACACGGCGCACGCGCCCGAGCTCGCCACGCCACCACCCTGCTCGTCTGCATCGCCTGGCCACCGCGACGCCGCGCGTCATCTCCTCGGCGCCGCCCCGACCCCCCTGGACCCCCTCGCTCTCTCCCTCTCCCTTGTATCTCTCCTCTGCTTCCTCTCTCTCTCACTCGCCGAGCGCAGCCGCAGCCGCGCCACC
>NC_041393.1:122993162-123002548 GCF_002162155.2 Triticum dicoccoides
GCTGCACTCCGGCCGCCCCCGAGCCCACTAACCCTCCCTACAGCTCCGCGGTGAGCCTCCGTGCAGAACCCCTCTCTCTCCCCTCGCGTTTGCAAGCTCTAGGCCATAGCTCCGCCGCGGCCGAACTCCGGCCGCCGCTGACCTCGTCACCGCCGTCACTACAGCCGCTTGAGCTCGTCTCGGAGCGTGTCACCGCACTCAGGAAGCCACCAGGAGCCTAACGCATATCCTAACTCGCCCTCCCGTGCACCACAGCGCCAACCCCGCACTCACCGAACTCCGGCGCCGCCGCGAGCTCCGTTCCGACGAGCCCCGGCGTCCCCGCAGCCTCCCACCTACCCCATCAGATGCGGGAGAGCCCGGGCTACGCCCCGGTGCCCTCAGCGCGCGAATCCGATGCCCCTAGAGCAAGTCCGGCGTGCCCCGCCGTGCTCTGTGGTCACCGCCGGCCAAACTCCGGCGGGCCGATGTGGCCACTTAGTTAGGGGCTAATCACCCTATGAGCCACTGCCATGTGGGCCCCGAGCCTAATTAGGTTAGTTTAATTTTTCTGTTTAGATTAGTGCTAATCTGTGGACCCCATGTGTCAGATTTTGACTTAGTCAAGTCAACGTTGACCGGTCCCACCTGTGAGTGAGTGAAACAGCCCTGTGTCACTGACGTGTGGCCCCCACACGTCAGGTTTGACCAGCAGCAGCGTCTGTTGACCTGCTGACGTCACGGTGACGCACTGCTGACGTAGTAAATGTTTCTGGAATTTAAATAATTCTTAAATGATTTATTAATTCCAGAAAATGCCTAAAACTTCTAAAAATCATAGAAAATTAACCGTAACTCCAAATTAAATAAATTATATATGAAAAATTATCAGAAAAATTCAAGGAATCCATTTGTACCATTTTCATGCATGTTAGAACAACTTATAGCTGCTGTTTAGCACAAATCAATTACATGGCATTTGAATAATCACATATGGAGTTTGAATTTGAATCTTGGATTCAAACCAACTTCATTTAATCTGGTTTTAGTTGCATTAGCCAAAAACACATTCATTTTGCCATGTCATGATCATGCATCATATTGTGCATTGCACTGATCGTGTTTTTCTGTATTTGCCGGTAATTGTCCCCTCTCGATAGACGTGTACCGATGATGTGATCGTTGACACTGATGAAGACTCAATGTTATCTTCAGAAGTGCCAGGCAAGCAAAACCCCCTTGTTCATTCCGATAAAATCCCACTCTCTCGCTCCTGCTCTCTTTTACTGCATTAGGACAACATCGATTCATCTGTTACTTGTTGCGGTAGCTGAACCCCTTTATCCTTTGCATGACCTGTCATTCCACAGTAAATAGATGAAACCCACTAGCATGAGTAGGAGTTGTTTGAGCCCTGTTGTGCCTACTCATTCATGTTTGTTTGTCATGCCTGCTACTGCTTAGAGTTGAGTCAGGTCTGATTCATCGGGGATGAATCAGAGGTGTGTGAACATGTCCTACTGTGTGTGAGCTAAGTGTGTGAACACGATTTGGTAAAGGTAGCGGTGAGAGGCCATGTAGGAGTACATGGTGGGTTGTCTCATTGCAGCCGTCCTCAGGAACTGAGTTCTGTGTTTGTGATCCATGATTCAGCTACTACCACGCATTGGGCCCGAAACCAATGGACCCTCTCGGCTTCTTAATCACCCTTGTCCTCTGTCCAGGAGTTGCAAGTAGTTTCTTGTGTTTGTAGTATGCTGGAGGCCGTGGACAGCGCTGACCGTAGGGGTGGGCTGTGATGCGGTAGGCACGTGGCCGGGTAAACCGGGCACCCGTTTGGTGTCACGGAACCCTGTACACATCGTTTGGGGCTGTGAGCGAAACTCCGGCCGGATCTCCTCATGGATGGAACCCGAATAGGCGATAAACCTGGACTAGAGACTTGAGTGTTTAGGCAGGCCGTGGCCGACACCCACGTTGGGCTTCCGCTTGAAGGTTGCCGAGTACATGTCGTGTAAACGGCGGTAAGTGGTGAGAGCGTGTGTGAAGAAGTACACCCCTGCAGGGTTAACCTAATCTATTCGAATAGCCGTGTCCACGAAAAAGGACCTCTGGGTTGCTTATATCAGTTCATAGACAAGTGAAAGTGGATACTCTAAAATACGCAAGATAAGCGTGAGTGCTATGGATGGCGTTCTCGTAGGGAGACGGGAGCGGATCCATAGTGGTGTATTGATATGGTGAATATGTGGACTCGTGTGCGCCACCTCAAAAGAGTTACTCGCAGTCGTAGTTCAGGATAGCCACCGAGTCAAAGCTGGCTTGCTGCAGTTAAACCCCACCATCCCCTTTGTTGATAATGATGCATATGTAGATAGTTCTGATGTAAGTCTTGCTGGGTACATTTGTACTCACGTTTGCCTATTTATGTTTTTGCAGAGAGACTTCGGTCTCGCTAGTAGTTTCGCGTGGACTTCGACGTTTAGCTTGTTACCTCAGCTACGATCTTGTGCCCTCGGCAGTATCTGGCAGATAGTCAGGCTTCTCATCCTTTTTCATTTATAGTGGTCTGTACTCAGACATGATAGTTTCCGTTTGTGCTTTGACTTGTATACTCTGAATGTTGGGTCATGAGACCTATGTTTGTAATATCTCGCTCCTCGGAGCCTAATGAATAAATACTTGATTTGTAGAGTCATGTTGTGATGCCATGTTGTATTTGCACATATCGAGCATATTGTGTGTATGTTATTGAAATGCTTGGTATGTGTGGGATCTGACCATCTAGTTGTTTATCTTTAGTAGCCTCTCTTACCGGGAAATGTCTCCTAGTGTTTCCACTGAGCCATGGTAGCTTGCTACTGCTCCGGAACACTTAGGCTGGCCGGCATGTGTCCTTCTTCGTTCCTGTGTCTGTCCCTTCGGGGAAATGTCACGCGATGAATACCGGAGTCCTGTTAGCCCGCTACAGCCCGGTTCACCGGAGTCCTGCTAGCCCAGTGCTACAGCCTGGATTCACTCGCTGATGACCGACACGTTCGATGCTGGGTCATGAATGCCTGTCCCTGTAAGTCTGTGCCACTTTGGGTTTACGACTAGCCATGTCAGCCCGGGCTCCTTATCATATGGATGCTAGCGACACCGTCATATACGTGTGCCAAAAGGCGCAAACGGTCCCGGGCCAAGGTAAGGCGACACCCGTGGGAATACCGTGCGTGAGGCCGCAAAGTGATATGAGGTGTTACATGCTAGATCGATGTGGCATTGAGTCGGGGTCCTGACAGGGTTGGTATTAGAGCTTGACTGCCTGTAGGATTACCAAGCCAAACTGGTCGAAGTTGAGTCTAGAAACTCTTAGTTATATGTAGGGGAATTGATTGTGGGATGGAATGTAAGGCTCCTTTTACTCCTTATACCTCATGCCCTTCTGATCTGAGTCATCTTATCTTTCCTACGGGGTTAAGGAACTAGGTCTTCTCATCTATCTATCAGGATCACGTGTTACTAATCCGTAGACTTATAAATTGTTGGATTAAGCTTGAGTTCAGTTTCTACTACTTCCGTACGTTAACTATTGATCTCGAAACCTTGATATTGTGCTTCTGAGTGGTTATGCCACCAATTTTGTGAATGTCTCAAATCTTTTCTGAGCATTTACAGCCGTTATGCTGTCCGAGTCATTCCAGGTTTCTAAATAGTCTGATGCATTTGCAAAATCCTTTTCCTCTGGTTTCGATGCTCCTTTATGCCAGCTCAATCACACTAATTGTTGAGTTGAGGTATTCTATTGCCTTGACATTATGTTGGAGTTACTATTATGGCCCTAGGTGTTTAGGGAGTCACCTAGTAATCTAGCAATGTTTTGTGATCCCAGTGTGATGATTCTGGATTTTATTCTCGAAAGCATCCCGTGATGCCACTTAGTAGTAGGTATTCTACTCCTTGGGCTTTGAACCCGAGATTCACTCTACTTACCTCATGTTGATAGTGTTTGCTAGTTCCTTTAGGATATTAGTAACTTTGCGATAGTCCTCGAGGTCCGTGGTATTTCCTTCTTCCAAATACTATGAACCGCTTATGGCAGATGTTTATTGGATCAAAAGATCACAATTAGAGTACTCTTGAGGAGTTCTCCATTCATAAATCGTGACTCTGCCAGTTCTACCTTTCTGCATGGGTTATCCGGAAGAAATATGTTGAACTTCGTTCGACATGCTAATCCATGCATCCACAACTCAGAAAATCATATGTTCTTTTGAGTTGTCCCATCATAGTTGTTTCCGACCCTCGCCTATCAATTGATAGTCAAGAGTATGCGTGCATTCGTCTGTCGATGCCTATTACTCTTGTGGCCCGTCAAGCCATTCCGTCCTGAATGACTAGGAGAAACAAACTCCAGTACCTCATCCATATTTAGGATTGGGTCAAAGTAGTTGTGTTCCGCAGATCAAGTTACAATCCAGCTTCTGGTCTGCTCTACCCTGAAGTATTACCTTCTTTATGACAGGAATTTCATGAGAATTGCACCACCTTTTGTGAATTCTTGACATAGTGATACTTCTCGCCATCCTTTTTCATTCCTCGGTTCCGTGTTGATGCAACCGGAATACCGACAAATGAATTGTGATGTGTGAAATCAATACTCCTAGCAACCTCGTTGCTTGGTAGTTAAAGGATAATAATTTTATTCTTAGTATGTTGGTTATTGAATCACCATTCTAAGATTGATCGTGCTACCTAGTCCTTATTTCCTGGTGCACTCTTTGATTGATGAGTTAGGATTTGTCAAGTCCTCGCTCATTTGATCATATCATCTTGCCCTGAAAAGCAAGATTGTTCTCGAGCTTAGTAACATATCGGTGGTTCGTGATTTTCCGAAGATCTTCTCGGAAGTACTACCAGGTCGTCACCTGACCGTTATGTTGAGCCCGTGATCAAGTTGGTTTCTTATGAACCACCTTATTTCCAAGAATCGGTGTTAGATATCCCTGAGCTAGTTGGTTAAGCTGGACAACAACTTGGAGAGTTGGAAGATAAAAACTTGTCTGACTTAGTTCGTTCCAAAGGGATATTCTTGTGTAGTGTGTGTTGAAGAAAGATGATATCTTCATCGATTGGTCCCTGTGATCAGTTGCTGGACCTATTGTCTTATCAATCCCTTGATTTGAGTGTGGGCTATCGTCAAATCAAATCAGTACCAACGATGCTCGTAATGTTGTCCTACTCGTGGTTGATCCCTCGAGCATACACCATTACATCTTTGGTCTGACCAATGCTATCACCGTGTTCACATGATGGTGGAATTCCAGTGATATGGAAATTCCGATGAGTTGCTGTTGAGCCCATCAGTAGCATTTTGTCTCCCCCCATGAATCATGTTGAACATCAACCTAGTGTTGGAAACTTGTGTAAGCATTTCTTCGTGTTTCGTTCATGAAGCATATGTTTGAATGAAAGTAGTGATTTTCCCTAATTCATGTGCATATGATGCAAGTTGCCGCCATGAATTTGAGGAAGATTGTTTTGTTTCCCTGGAATCATTCCAAATTAGTCATGCACACGTGCGAAGTATTCTGTGGTCTGGAGACTTGCAACCTTCATTCCATATGTGTCCCGAGCACACCAAGCCACTGATTGATTTGTTCAAGGGGAAGAAGTTCCTTCATAAGAGCTAATCATATGACTTATGCAAGGACTTCGTTATCCACGATGATGGTTCCCAACCAGAACTCGGTAGTGTTTTATTGTAAGACTACCACGTGGTCATGCTTGTCCGGGACAACGTGTTCACATGTTTGTAGCAGAACCAGCTCATGTTTTGGAGCTTACTATCGTAGTTCATTTCCCGAGAATCTCGCAACGTCATCTCGTCGATTTGTGTTGCAAACTTTCATTTTTCTTTCTAGACTTGATGAGTCTGGGATATCCTGACACCAACCAGATCTGAATCTCAGGCAGATATGATGGTTGGAACATTCTCCAAGAACTATAATATTGGTCCCTCGATAACCGGTAAAGTGGATGTCGTGGCCAACACACCCAGCCGGAAGACCTGTTATTATAATATCTTGATTGAGGAAGCTGGCCACCTCCCCATAGGGATTTCGTAGGATTTACTCCCTAGTTGCCCCTATGGATTTTGAGATCCCGAAGTCCGACCTTTTACTTGATGTCCTAGATACCAGACCATTTCTATGAATGGGTTACACTAGCACATCAAGGAGAACATTAGAAGCGGAGTGCTAAATGTTTCTCGGTCGATCATCCAGATTTTGTTTACTTGGCCTCGCTAAGATGAAATCTGAGAAGGTGTTATCTTTCTTTGCATCTACATCCTCCATCATCATTCATCATGGTAGCAAGTTGTGTTGCCGGACCCTTGACACGGATGTTGGTAAAACCTTGATGAATATGGAAATGCTCAAGTTCTTGAGAGCACGCACAAGCGTTACGTGTTATCATCGGCTCTAACTGGGATTACTCTCAGTTTCCTCGGCAATGCTATGACCTCCTCAAACAGTGAATTCACTCCCTATTGTTGGGTTCTTCCCCAGTTACCAGAATCATTCCTAGCATTTGCATTTTGTTCCTAGCTTGCACCGCCAATGTGCCATTCTACCATGGGTCTCTTCCATTTCCAGTGATAAGCAAATTCATCCATTAGGTTGTCTTCAACAAGGTAATCCACATCATCCAAGTCTGAGTATGCCATTCTACCGACCCCCTCCAAACGATCGCTCGAGAATTGCCTTAGGCTGGTTTAAAGAGTTTCAATGATCTCTGAATCAAAAGTAATTCTTTTTGCCACTTAAGGGGATATCTCTACGAGTCACCTTCCCTAAGGTGTATCGTTATGGTATCATGGCAACTCAACTCCTCGCTACGTTGACAATCGTTTACCACCTTCTTAGGTATGAAATTGTTGTCTACCTAGTGAACCTTCGTCATCCGTTTCTTCCACCCCTATTGATGTGTATCTCGTGTCTCAACCCGAAAGATGGTTCTATGTCTCATTCCGTAAGTTAATCTTGAGTTGTTCGATCTTCGAGGAGATCGACCCTTCTAGAGTCTCCTTCTTCCCCCCCCCTGTCATGTTGACAGGATTTCTCAGAGCAAGACGACAAGACAAAGATGGTGTTCAAATCAACGTTCATTTGAAGTGCACCCTGGATCGTGAACATTATACTAGTTGCGTTTCCCCTTCACCTTACCCTATGCTTGAATCTCGAGACGAGATTCTTGTTTAGTGGGGGTGAGTTGTCACATCCCTGGTCCTGTTATGCATTAGGCTAGACCTCATGTGAGCTTCATGTTTTAATTCAAATGAAATTTGAATTGAGGAATTTTCAAAGCCTCAGAATCCTTTAAAAAAATGATCAAGATAAAAATTGCTTCAAATAAGTCCAAGAAAATGTTCTTGTTATCCTCTGGAAATATTGGCAAGAGGTAAAATCCAAACCAATATTTTCGGTATCTCAGAAACATTTATTTTGGGTATTTGAATTAAATCAATAGCTATTTGAATTGGACTTATATCTACTGTTAAATAAATATAGGTCCAATAATTCTGAAATATTTTTGTGGAGCATTGTTTTAATTCTTTTTAGCTCCTAAAAATATTCTCAGAAGCAAAATAAATTGAATTGGTTTCAAAACCAAATTCAAAACAAACCTGCAAAATAGAAAACAGAATTAAAACAAAACAGAGAGAAAAAAATAAAAAGAATAGAAGCCTACCTGGGCCACTTACCTGTAGCCGGCCCAGCTGGCCAGCTCCTCCCGCTGGCCCAGCCCACCGCCGCCTCCCTTCCCTGTCGCCTTCCTCCTCGCGCCAGTAGGCAGAGGAGGGACACGGCGCACGCGCCCGAGCTCGCCACGCCACCACCCTGCTCGTCTGCATCGCCTGGCCACCGCGACGCCGCGCGTCATCTCCTCGGCGCCGCCCCGACCCCCCTGGACCCCCTCGCTCTCTCCCTCTCCCTTGTATCTCTCCTCTGCTTCCTCTCTCTCTCACTCGCCGAGCGCAGCCGCAGCCGCGCCACCGTAACGTCGCGGCCACCGTCTCCCCCTCGACCCCTCGCTGTGCTTGCGAGCTCCGCCTCGACCCTCTCTTCCTCCCCACCGATCCATGGCCCTCCGGAAACCCTGCATCGCCGCCCACATCGCCGTTCCCCTCCTCGGCCACCGGAGATCATCGCCGTCGATTCGCTGCACTCCGGCCGCCCCCGAGCCCACTAACCCTCCCTACAGCTCCGCAGTGAGCCTCCGTGCAGAACCCCTCTCTCTCCCCTCGCGTTTGCAAGCTCTAGGCCATAGCTCCGCCGCGGCCGAACTCCGGCCGCCGCTGACCTCGTCACTGCCGTCACTACAACCGCTTGAGCTCGTCTCGGAGCGTGTCACCGCACTCAGGAAGCCACCAGGAGCCTAACGCATATCCTAACTCGCCCTCCCGTGCACCACAGCGCCAACCCCGCACTCACCAAACTCCGGCGCCGCCGCGAGCTCCGTTCCGACGAGCCCCGGCGTCCCCGCAGCCTCCCACCTACCCCATCAGATGCGGGAGAGCCCGGGCTACGCCCCGGTGCCCTCAGCGCGCGAATCCGATGCCCCTAGCGCAAGTCCGGCGTGCCCCGCCGTGCTCTGTGGTCACCGCCGGCCAAACTCCGGCGGGCCGATGTGGCCACTTAGTTAGGGGCTAATCACCCTATGAGCCACTGCCATGTGGGCCCCGAGCCTAATTAGGTTAGTTTAATTTTTCTGTTTAGATTAGTGCTAATGTGTGGACCCCATGTGTCAGATTTTGACTTAGTCAAGTCAACGTTGACCGGTCCCACCTGTTAGTGAGTGAAACAGCCCTGTGTCACTGACGTGTGGCCCCCACACGTCAGGTTTGACCAGCAGCAACGTCTGTTGACCTGCTGATGTCACGGTGACGCACTGCTGACGTAGTAAATGTTTCTGGAATTTAAATAATTCTTAAATGATTTATTAATTCCAGAAAATGCCTAAAACTTCTAAAAATCATAGAAAATTAACCGTAACTCCAAATTAAATAAATTATATATGAAAAATTATCAGAAAAATTCAAGGAATCCATCTGTACCATTTTCATGCATGTTAGAACAACTTATAGCTGCTGTTTAGCACAAATCAATTACATGGCATTTGAATAATCACATATGGAGTTTGAATTTGAATCTTGGATTCAAACCAACTTCATTTAATCTGGTTTTAGTTGCATTAGCCCAAAACACATTCATTTTGCCATGTCATGATCATGCATCATATTGTGCATTGCACTGATCGTGTTTTTCTGTATTTGCCGGTAATTGTCCCCTCTCGATAGACGTGTACCGATGATGTGATCGTTGACACTGATGAAGACTCAATGTTATCTTCAGAAGTGC
>NC_041393.1:123003090-123003350 GCF_002162155.2 Triticum dicoccoides
CTTGTTCATTCCGATAAAATCCCACTCTCTCGCTCCTGCTCTCTTTTACTGCATTAGGACAACATCGATTCATCTATTACTTGCTGCGGTAGCTGAACCCCTTTATCCTTTGCATGACCTGTCATTCCACAGTAAATAGATGAAACCCACTAGCATGAGTAGGAGTTGTTTGAGCCCTGTTGTGCCTACTCATTCATGTTTGTTTGTCATGCCTGCTACTGCTTAGAGTTGAGTCAGGTCTGATTCATCGGGGATGAATC
>NC_041393.1:123003817-123010997 GCF_002162155.2 Triticum dicoccoides
GGACCTCTGGGTTGCTTATATCAGTTCATAGACAAGTGAAAGTGGATACTCTAAAATACGCAAGATAAGCGTGAGTGCTATGGATGGCGTTCTCGTAGGGAGACGGGAGCGGATCCATAGTGGTGTATTGATATGGTGAATATGTGGACTCGTGTGCGCCACCTCAAAAGAGTTACTCGCAGTCGTAGTTCAGGATAGCCACCGAGTCAAAGCTGGCTTGCTGCAGTTAAACCCCACCATCCCCTTTGTTGATAATGATGCATATGTAGATAGTTCTGATGTAAGTCTTGCTGGGTACATTTGTACTCACGTTTGCCTATTTATGTTTTTGCAGAGAGACTTCGGTCTCGCTAGTAGTTTCGCGTGGACTTCGACGTTTAGCTTGTTACCTCAGCTACGATCTTGTGCCCTCGGCAGTATCTGGCAGATAGTCAGGCTTCTCAGCCTTTTTCATTTATAGTGGTCTGTACTCACACATGATAGTTTCCGCTTGTGCTTTGACTTGTATACTCTGAATGTTGGGTCATGAGACCTATGTTTGTAATATCTCGCTCCTCGGAGCCTAATGAATAAATACTTGATTTGTAGAGTCATGTTGTGATGCCATGTTGTATTTGCACATATCGAGCATATTGTGTGTATGTTATTGAAATGCTTGGTATGTGTGGGATCTGACCATCTAGTTGTTTATCTTTAGTAGCCTCTCTTACCGGGAAATGTCTCCTAGTGTTTCCACTGAGCCATGGTAGCTTGCTACTGCTCCGGAACACTTAGGCTGGCCGGCATGTGTCCTTCTTCGTTCCTGTGTCTGTCCCTTCGGGGAAATGTCACGCGATGAATACCGGAGTCCTGTTAGCACGCTACAGCCCGGTTCACCGGAGTCCTGCTAGCCCAGTGCTATAGCCTGGATTCACTCGCTGATGACCGACACGTTCGATGCTGGGTCATGGATGCCTGTCCCTGTAAGTCTGTGCCACTTTGGGTTTACGACTAGTCATGTCAGCCCGGGCTCCTTATCATATGGATGCTAGCGACACTATCATATACGTGAGCCAAAAGGCGCAAACGGTCCCGGGCAAAGGTAAGGCGACACCCGTGGGGATACCGTGCGTGAGGCCGCAAAGTGATATGAGGTGCTACAGGCTAGATCGATGTGACATCGAGTCGGGGTCCTGACAGACACAATCCAAACTACTATTAAACACTAGCTGGGGCAACTATTTCATGCCTCGATCTAATTTGCGCTGGACACAAGGCGGACCTTGCCATGAACATCATCGAGGATGTCCCGCGGCAGCTAAATCCTGTGAACCTTCATGAAGACAACCTTATGGCCTTGCGACTGATAAACTTGTTTGTGGAGGCATGCCACGTCATCTTCCTGCGTAAGCTTGACAAGAACAGTATGCCTCACAAACGAAGGAGTAGCTTTGAATTTCTTGTGCTTCAGTACACCCTGGACAACACGCCTGACAACAGTGAGGCTAGAATACAACTCTTCATTGGTATAACCGCAAATGGCTTCCAGGATCCAACAGCCTAAGAACTCTGTTTTCCCCATGCGTATATTCAGGTCGTCCACCTCATAGCGAGTGACATGCACAACCACACAATCCTTGTCTGCATCAGGGCTCTAATTGAAACAGAAACAAATTCTGAATTACTTTTCAGTATAAGAACCACAAGTTATTTAAACCACTATGTATAGCATGGCATCGAAGCTAATAAAATTTTGCATTATTAATCACCACATACTTCCTTTTCTAAAAAAAATCACCACATACTTAGATGAAAAACCACAATCGAGATCGGCAAAGAAGTAAATCACCTTGGGCAGCTCAGCGGGGGGGGAGGACACATCCTCGAAGGCGGAAAACTGCTCCTGCAGTGCCACGGGGGCTGTAACCTCAAACGGGGCGCTGACCATCTCAGTAGTGGCCGTGAGTGTATCTGGGGTCGGCTCGGTGGTTGCCTCCATTTTCTTGGAGCTCTTTGTCTCGTGGGAATCAGCCTCCCGCGTCTGCTCCAATATCGGCAGATCTTTGCCTGGTTCTCCTTGGTCCATCATGAAATTGACGAATACTATGAGACCACTAAAAGGAAAACACAATCGCAATGACAATGAAACAAAAAAGAGAGTGAGGATCGGTTACTGCTTTGCAAAAGTTCTTTTTTTTCTCTGAACGAAAATATACCAACATCACGGATCCGCTTACCTTCCCTTCATTGAGAGAGAAGAACAGTGGCAGATGCGAGTGTTGCCTTTCTTGAAGACGGTGAGGGAGAAGGGGATTCAGCGAGGAGTGAAATGATGGTTGCTTCGTCCGTCAAATTTAGACTGCGGGGAGGTGGGGTTTTGTGATACGACGGCTCGTTACTGCCGCGCTATGACCGGGGTGACTCTCCGCCTGCATACTGACTGCTAATTTGGTGGATGGCATTTGGGCCCGTGCGCTGCATGGCCCGCATGTCGGTGAACAAAAGTATAACAGCATTCAGTAGAGGGAGACGTTTCAATGACCTAGGAGGAGCCAGAAGCGGTATAGTGTCTCCACTGTACTAGTAGTAATTGTTTTTCTGGGTAGCTGTAGAGTGTATCCACTTTACTAGTAGTAATTGTTTCTCTGGGCCCAAGACAAAACAGCCAATCCACACTAGTAAATAGTAAAATCAATTCAAAAGGCGCTACCCACACCCAGCACAACGCCCCCCTCCCCCACAAAAAAAACATGGGTGCTCTTCTTCCTCCTCGCTCCCACCCACCTCACGTCAGCTCGCTCCACTCGTTCCCCCAAATTCCTCACCTCACTCCTACAGAAAACCCCAGCTCCCCTTCTTCCTCACTCCTACAGAAAAGCCCCAGCTCCCCTTCTTCTTCGCTCGCACTACAACTAGGCTTGTCATTCGTTACTCTGCTCAAATCCGTGAGTGCGACGCGACGCCCTGGAGGAAAATGGAGTCGGCTGACCCCAGCGCCAATAAGATGAGGCTCCCGCCAGCGGTGACGCCTGTTGTAGATCCTGCACCCGGCAGCGCGGGGAGAAGCGGCGACCCCGCCCCCACCGGATCCCAGGAACCCGTAGAATCTCGGCTGGACCGCATCAGCGATCTCCCGGACGCCGTCCTTGGGGAGATCATCTCGCTTCTCCCCGCCAAGGATTGTTGCCGCACCCAAGTCCTCTCAATTCGGTGGCACCCTCTATGGCGCGCCGTGCCCCTTAATCTCGACTGTCGTCAGCTATCTCTCTTCAATGATTTTGAAATCCCCAGAGCCATCATCTCCTCCCACCAGGGCTCCGTTCAAAGCCTCTGCATCCCGTCATGCTACCTGAGCAAGCATACCATGCCCTGCACGATGGACGCCTGGCTGAAATCCCCTGAATTCACAGAACTACAGCTGCTTGAGTTCTACTATTCCCCTGGAAATCACATACCACATACAGAACGCCATGAACTTGTGCCCTCAGCACTGATGTCCATCTCGCGGTTTTCCTCCTCTCTCCACACCTCCACCTTTGCGCTGTGCTACCTTCCAGACAATCTGGTACTAAACCTTCGACTCCCATTTCTCAAGAAACTTTCACTTGTGCGGGTTCATATATCGGAGGCCTCATTGCACAACATCATCCACTCCAGTTGCCCTGCGCTAGAGTGCTTGGTGCTTGTTTTCACAGTTAGAATCGGTTGTCTCCAAATAAAGTCGCCTAACCTTGTAAGAATTGGAATTTCTTGTGACGGAAGGCAACTCATCATCCAAGATGCCCCTTCACTTCAAAGGTTGATCCTTGATTCTAGTTATTCACTGTTGCAAATAATCGTCCTCTCTGTGCCTAAACTGGAGACCTTGGGTGTAATACATGATCTCTGTGCTCATTTCAATATGGTGTTTGGCTCCACAGTTCTTCAGGTACTTTATATTATCATCTACACTTGTAACCATATGTTGCATTTTAAATTTCTGTGCATAATTTATATATCATCTTGGAGTACACATTTTGTACTAATATTATGTTCTATGCTCAATGAAGAGTTTCTCCATGGATGGCCTATCAATGGTGCTGGATTCTGTCAAGATCTTATATATCCAAATGAATAGTTTTGATCTGAACATTATTATTGGCTTGCTGCAATGCTCTCCATGTCTGGAGAACTTGTATATAAAGGTGATAATTTCATGCACATTGGAAGCCCGCATATAGTGTACTAGAATTAACCGTTCAGCTGTTGCTCTTTCGACACTCTTCTTTTAGACCTTAACTGTTTTCAATTCATGTCTATTTAGGCAACATGACGGGGTAAGAAAGTTATAACCAATCGGTGGATTCGTAAGCATCGGGATTTTCTCACTTCTCATGAGATTCGATTGAAGACAATAACGCTAGAACGATATGTAGCCAACCGTGCAAACACAAGATTTGTCACATTCTTCCTGCTGAATGCGAGGTTACTATTGTCCATCGGGCTTAAGTTTATCAGCAGCATGGTTTTGACGGATGGGTATGTCGAAGAGCAAAAAAAGGAGTTTCAGGTGGGCAAAAGAGCTTCTGAACGTGTCGGGCTTCTATTTACAACATATTGTGGTCATAATCCAGTAAATTTTACGATCCAGGATGTTCATTCTATGGACCTGACCGATCCATTTGACTATGACTGCCGAAAACAGTGCTGGAGTTAGATATTGTTGCCCTTTTCAATCTGGTTTTTTTTATAAATCTGATGAACAATCAACCCTCGTGCTTTTGTATAGTTTGTAAGCTGGAGTTAGATGTTCCTGCCCTTTTCAACTCGGCTGTGACTGTCATATTTTCTTTGAAACAAGGAAAATGGCTTGCCATTCGTTTAATTTAGAGTGAAATATTGTAACAAATCACAACCAAGGGAAATAACATCACTCACGCCAGCTGCTTGAGCTCACTTTGCATTACAGAAGCCAAGTGACTAGCCCCCACCACCCCCACCAGTCAACCCTCATACTCCCCTCCGCCTGCGACTGGACCGGGGCATCTTCAACGGCTCCTATTCGTTCCGTCCGAGGCCTCGTCGTCGTCCTCCGCCTTGCGGCCTTGGTTCGCTCGCCATGCACGGTGCGCCGCCCTCTTGCATTGTCAATGTCGTCAACAACCGAGAGGAACAAGGAGATGACTGTACATGGAGAGGATGACAGTAGGGACCCACCAGTGTCTTGGCAGTACGCAAGCAAGTGCCTCTATAGTACAAGCCCAAAAATATGGTCCCTCCTAATGGTTGGACATATGGGGCTCACGCCATTGTCAACATAGTCAATAAACGAGATAATTACACTACGAGCGGCTGACACTAGGGACCCAGCAAGTCACGCAGTTTTTTAGGAACAAGCAGTTTTTTTTAGACAATGAGGAACAAGCAGTTGTTATTTATACTAGTTTTAGCAACGGATCAGGGTAACAACGGGGCTATGCGGGGGCTGTGGCCTGTCTAGCCAGGGTTTTATTTATGTTTACCACATCATGAGCCCAGTTGTGTTTTTTTCTTGCTGGAAATGGCTAGCCCAGTTCTATTTTTAGTTGAAATACCCAAACAAGGCCTACTTGCTTTATCGGCCCTGCTGGGCTGCAAATGTTTCAAGACGAGGAGAGTTTCATTCGGTTTGCCCAGAAATGGCCTGTACATTTTTAAAATACATCAAACCGGGAATTAGTTTCATTTTTTTTTCATTACAATATCTTAAATTCCATTGATTTGTATGCGTGGACAATTATTTTGATTTTATATTTATATAAATTATTTTTCAAAATAGTTTGAATGTGAATCGATATTTCTGGATTAAAAATAGTTGACCGCAGCGAAATATGCAAAATTTCATATACTTTTTAACCGTCGCCACAATATGAGGTGTCTAACAAAAAGAAGATGGGCTCCAAAAAAACTTAAGAATTAGCAAATGGGTTGTACATTATTAGAAATAATGGCAGATGGGTTGTATGCTGTTTTCCACAGATTTGAGGCTGACTTGTGCGCCTACTACAGGTTGACGCGTATGCTTTCATAAAAAAAAGGTTGACGCACACGCAACGCCCTGTCAACTTAGTCAACACACGAGAGCAGTGACTGTTGGATATCCATCCAACGGCTATCGTGCTTTTTCAATCTCTGCTCTTCATGCTCCCGCCGCTCAAACAAGCGCCGGCGGGACTGCCTGCTCTCTCCTCCCGTGGCCGGCTATGCTGCCACGCAGGCCTCACGGCCCCACCGTACTCCCATCGCTGGCCTAGCCATCCCTCTACTCACCCACACATGTTGTTATTCTCCGGCGACGGCAGACGAACCAGTAAACCCTCGTACTCCTCCGCGTGGGAAACAACTGTCGAGTATTCCCTGGCTCCATGTCGTTCCCTTCCTAGGCCTCGCTGTCGTCCACCGCCCTGGTGCTCTCGGCGTGACCTGGTCAACGTGGTCAATGAACGACATCCATCGGAAGTGGACTGTACATGGAGAGGCTGACAGTTGGGTCCATGGCTGCACGCAAGGAAATGCCTCCTTATTACGCGCAAAATAATGATTCCTCCACCTGACAGCTAGGACCCATAGGAAGGGCCTCTGTATTTCGCGAAAAAAACGTTCCCCCCGCTGACAGGTCGGACCCACCAGCTATATCTTCGCACGCAAGGAAGTGCCTCCTTATTACGCCCAAAAAATGAATACCCCCTGCTAGCTGGGACCCACCAGGTTGTTGGGCTGACTTGTGGGCCTACTAAGTTGACGGGGACGGAGGGCTTTGTCAACTTAGTCAATACTCCAGTGACCGTATGATGTCCATCCAACGGCCATACGGCTTCTTCAACCTCTGGCCTTCTTGCTCCAGCCGCCCAAAGCAGCGTCGGTCGTGCCGCCTGCTCCTGCCTCCCGTGGCCGGCTGTGCTACTGCCTGCTCCTGCCTCCCGTGGCCCGGCTCCACGCCGTCCCCTTCCTAGGCCTCGCCGTCGTCCATCGTCGTGGTGCTCTCGGCGCGGCGTGGTCAATGTGGTCAACGACCGACTTCCTTCGGAAGAGTACTGTACGTGGAGAGGCTGACAGCTGCGTCCACGGCAGCCGCAAGGAAGTGCCTCCTTATTACACGGAGAATAATTATTCCTCCACCTGATAGCGGGGACCCACCGAACGGGCCACCAGTATTTTGCAAAATAAATCATTTCCCCCTGAC
>NC_041393.1:123011331-123014926 GCF_002162155.2 Triticum dicoccoides
GCTGTCAGCTCGGGCCCACCAGAAGTGCCTCCTTATTACACACACAAAAATGAATACTGCCCCGGCTAGCCTCCTCCTCTCTTTAACCATATTGTTGGGCTGACTTGTGGGCCTACTAAGTTGACGGGGCCGAAGGGCTTTGTCAACTTAGTCAATATGAACGATTCTAGATCCAGTGACCATACAATGTCCATCTAACAGCCGTAGTGCTTCTTCAACATCTGGTCTTCTTGCTCCAGCCGCCCAAAGCAGCGCTGGTCGTGCCGCATGCTCCTGCCTCCCGTGGCCGGCTGTGCTGCCGCGGAGGCCTCACCGCCCCCTACTATTCCCACCGCTGGCCAGGCCCTGCGGCGACGGCAGCCTCACACCGCAGCCGAACCAGTGAACCCTCGTACTCCTCTTCGCGCGGGCTTCCACTGTCGCGTCTTCCCCAGCTCCGCGTCGTCCCTTTCCTAGGCCTCGTCGTCGTCCACCGCCGTGGTGCTCTCCGCGCGGCGTGGTCAACGTGGTCAAGGAACGACTTCCATCGGAAGAGTACTGTATGTGGAGAGGCTGACAGCTGGCTCCATGGCCACAGCCCAGTTTTTTTGTGATTTGCCAATTAAGTCACTTTGTCAGGCCTGTTGCGCTACAAATCTTTCAAGACGAGGAGAGCTTTTCATTCGACTGGCCGAGAAAATGGCCCATCAATAATGAGAAATGGGATGTACATTTTTAAAACACATCAAACCGACAATTAGTTTAAAATATATATTTTTCATTTCAAGATTTTAAATTACATTAATTTTTATGCATGGAGAATTTGTTGGGTTTTATATTGATATACATTTATTTTTAAAATCAGTTTGAATGTGAGTCGAAATTTCGGGATTGAAAATAGTTCGGACCGCACCGAAATATGCAAAATTTCGTATAATTTTTTAACCGTGGCCACGATATGGGTTGTAATGCTAACAAAAAGAATATGGGCTCCAAAAAAACCTTAAGAATTAGCAAATGGGCTGTAAATTATTAGAAATAATGGCAGATGGGTTGTATGCTGTTTTCCATAGATTTGAGGCTTTCCTAAAAAAAGGTTGATGCACAAGCAGTGATGGTTGGATGTCCATCCAACGGCCGTCGTGCTTCTTCAATCTCTGCTCTTCCTGCTCCAGCCGCTCAAACAAGCACCGGCGGGACTGCCTGCTCCCTCCTCCCCGCGGTCGGCTGTGCTGCCGCGCATGCCTCACCGCCCCACCGTACTCCCATCGCTGGCCTAGCCATCCCTCTACTCAACCACACCTGATGTTATTCTCCGGTGACGGCAGACGAACTAGTAAACCCTCGTTCAGTCGTACTCCCCTCCGCGTGGGAAACAACTATTGAGTCTTCCCTGCCTCCGTGTCGTTCCCTTCCTAGGCCTCGCCGTCGTCCACCGCCCAGGTGCTCTCGGCGCAGCCTGGTCAACGTGGTCAACGACCGACATGCATCTGAAGTGGATTGTACGTGGAGAGGCCGACAGCTGGGTCCACGGCCGCACGCAAGGAAATGCCTCCTTATTACGCGCAAAATAATGATTCGTCCACGTGACATCAGGGACCCACCGAATGGGCCTCAGTATTTCGTGAAAAAAATGTTACCGCTGCTGACAGCTCGGACCCACCAGCTATATTTTCGCACGCAAGGAAGTGCCTCCTTATTACGCACAAAAAAATGAATACTCCCCCTGTTAGCTGGGACCCAGTATAGTGGCAGGCTGACTTGTGGGCCTACTAAGTTGACGGGACCGGAGGGCATTGTCAACTTAGTGAATATGCACGATTCTAGCTCCAGTGACCGTACGATGTCCATCCAACGGCCGTAGTGCTTCTTCAACCTCTGGTCTTCTTGCTCCAGCCGCCCAAACCAGCGGCGGTCGTGCCTCCCATGGCCGGCTGCGATGCGGCGGAGGCCTCACCGCCCCCTACTACTCCCACCACTAGCCAGGCCATCCCTCTACTCACCCACACCCCCTGTTATTCTATGGTGACGGCAGCCTCAGACCACAACGAACCAGTGAACCCTCGTACTCCTCTACACGTGGGCATCCACTCCCGCGTCTTCCCCGGCTCCGCGTCGTCCCCTTCCTCGGCCTCACCGTCGTCCACCGCCCTGGTGCTCTCGGCGCGGCATGGTCAATGTGGTCAAGGAATGACTTCCATCGGACATGGACTGTACGTGGAGAGACTGACAGCTGGGTCCACGGCCGCAGCAAGGAAGTGCCTCCTTATTACGCGCAAAATAATTATTCCTCCACCTGACAGCGGGGCCCCACCGGACGGGCCACCATATTTCACGAAAAAAGCGTTTCCCCCCTGACTGTTGGGACCCACCAGCTACACCTTCGCACGCAAGGAAGTGCGTCCGGGCAAAAAAAATTGATTCGCCCCCCTGACTGCTGGGACCCACCAGCTACATCTTCGCACGCAAGGAAGTGCGTCCGGGCAAAAAAATGATTTGCCCCCTGACTGCTGGGACCCACCAGCTGCATCTTCGCACGCACAGGAAGTGCGTCCGGGCAAAAAAACGATTCGCCCCTCTGACTGCTGAGACCCACCAGCTACATTTTCGCACATAAGGAACTGCCTGACAGTCGGGACCCACCTGGTCGAAGCGTACGTAGCATTGTCATTCTGGTCGCGAACTTGTACGTACATATATACTGGTCGATGTAGAGGCGCACATGTGTCGTAGTAGAGGCGCGTACGTGTCATAGTAGAGGCATGCACGTAGCATGTACACGTACGTATAGTGGCCAGGGTGCAAGAAAGAAAATACGGCCACGTATGTGTACATACGGGCGGGGTCTCGAACGCCTAGTCGAGCATACGTACAGCGAGGGCTCGTGTTCATGGGGAGGCAACGAAATGCGTCGTGTTCATGTGGAGGCAACGGAATCCGTCGTGTTCATGGGGAGGCAACAGAATGCGTCGTGTTCATCGGGAGGCAACGGAATGCGTCATGTTCATCGGGAGGCAACAGAACGCGTGGGAGCCAACCGGCTTGGATGGAACCAGGCGATGGAAACGAGGCCTGGCGTACCGCAGAACGGAGGAAACGGACCTCCTACGGTCGAAACGGGGGTCCTGTTGATCGAGAGGGGTGTGGCGTACCGCAAAACGGACGAAACGGACCTCCTACGGTCGAAACGGGGGTCCTGTTGATCGGGAGGGGTGTGGCATACCGCGAAACGGATGAAACGGACCTCCTACGGTCGAAACGGGGGTCCTGTTCATCGTGAGGGGTGTGGCGTACCGCAAAACGGGACTCCATGGGATACTGTTCATCTCCACCGTCGACCTCCTCCAGCCTCCACGGGCTACCGTCGACCTCCTCCAGCCTCCACGGGCTCCTGTTCATCCAGCCTCCACCGCGCGCTACTCCACCGGCTACTGTTCAAGCACCCCTCCATGGGCACCCCTCCACCATCTACTGTTCATCCAGCCCTCCACACCACGGGGTCCTGTTCAACCAACCCTCCACGGCCACCCCTCCACCGTCTACTATTCATCTAGCCCTCCACACCACGAGTTCCTGTTCATCCAGAGGCAACGCCGCCGCTCACTTTTCATCCAAC
>NC_041393.1:123015410-123061362 GCF_002162155.2 Triticum dicoccoides
TCCAATCGATCGGCTTCAGTTAGCAGCAGGAGCGAAGGAATCGCTCCATCGGGTTCAGTTAACAGCCATCGATCGATCGCTCGGGTTCAGTAAGGCGTAGCCTGCAGTGCAATCGCTCGGGTTCAGTTAGAGTCCAACGCCTCGCTCGGTTTCAGTTAGAGCCAACGCCTTGCACACACACGTGTACGTACGAGAGAAACGCGCATTGCTCCGCCCCCGACCTCCCACCGTAACCGGCAACTCCCCGAAATTTTCCTCCCCTCGCTTCTACAACGGTTTTTTCCGTCATGGATAGCCCAAAGAATGTCATGCAGTTGCGTCTCCGGCCCGCCCTGGACGAAAAGCCCATTTTCTGTCATGATTTTTTGTCATAGAAGTAGGAGCCCACCACATCTATGATGATACTGGGTTTTGTCACAATTATCATCATAGAAGTGTCATATGTATGACAGGAAAAAAAATCGTTCGGCCCAAAATGTCACGGATGTGTCTTATTTTTGTAGTGATATACCCCTCCACCTCCTCTTCTTTCATGGAGAGAGCCACCATAACAAACCTACACTTCCAACTTACCATTCTGAGAGAGAACCACCTACTCATGTGTTGAGGCCAAGATATTCCATTCCTACCATATGAATCTTGATCTCTAGCCTTCCCCAAGTTGCTTTCCACTCAAATCTTCTTTCCACCAGATCCAAATCCTATGAGAGAGAGTTGAGTGTTGGGGAGACTATCATTTGAAGCACAAGAGCAAGGATTTCATCATCAACGCACCATTTGTTACTTCTTGGAGAGTGGTGTCTCCTAGATTAGCTAGGTGTCACTTGGGAGCCTCCGACAAGATTGTGGAGTTGAACCAAGGAGTTTGTAAGGGCAAGGAGATCGCCTACTTCGTGAAGATCTACCGCTAGTGAGGCAAGTCCTTCGTGGGCAACGGCCATGGTGGGATAGACAAGGTTGCTTCTTTGTGGACCCTTCTTGGGTGGAGCCCTCCATGGACTCGCGCAACCGTTACCCTTCGTGGGTTGAAGTCTCCATCAACATGGATGTACGATAGCACCACCTATCGGAACCACGACAAAAACATCTGTGTCTCCAATTGCGTTTGAATTCTCCAAACCCTTCCCTTTACATTCTTGCAAGTTGCATGCTTTACTTTCCGCTGCTCATACACTCTTTGCATGCTTGCTTGAATTGTGTGAAGATTGCTTGACTTGTGCTAAATTAGTTAAAATCTGCCAATGACTAAAATTGGGAAAAGGTTAAGTTTTTAATTGGTCAAGTAGTCTAATCACCCCCCCCCCTCTAGACATACTTCAAGGTCCTACAAGTAGTATCAGAGCATTGGTCTCCATTTGCTTTGATTTCCATAGCTTTTGGTGGTCATAGCCTTGGTTTCACAACCTAGGAGAGTATGGCGTCTAGCGAGGGAAATTATCACCGTAGAGGTCCTTACTTTGATGGCACTTATTTTGCTAGTTGGAAGCATAAGATGAAAATGCATATTCTCGGACATAACCCCGTCGTTTGGGCTATTGTGTGTATTGGCTTGCAAGGTCAATTCTTTAATGGGACAGAACCGAACCGTGCAGCTAGTGCGGATGAATTGAAGATGTGGCAGTACAACGCTCAAGCTTGTGATATTCTCTTCAATGGATTGTGCCCCGAAGAATTCAACAAAATCAGTCGTCTTGAGAATGCAAAGGAAATTTGGGATACTTTGATTGATATGCATGAAGGTACCGACTCCGTCAAGGAATCCAAGTTGGATGTGCTCCAAAGTCAGCTTGACAAGTTCAAAATGAAGGATGGTGAAGGTGTCGCTGAAATGTACTCTAGGCTTGCTCTTATCACAAATGAGATTGCTGGCTTAGGAAGTGAAGAGATGACTGACAGATTCATCATCAAGAATATCCTAAGAGCATTGGATGGGAAATATGATACTGTGTGCACATTGATCCAAATGATGCCCAACTACAAGAATCTCAAGCCAACGGAGGTCATTGGAAGAATTGTTGCTCATAAGATGTCACTCAAGGACAAGGAGGAACTTCACAACAAGTCAAGCGGTGCTTACAAAGCCTCATGTGAAGCTCCTACATCATTAAGTGAGAAACAAACCTTCAATGAAGAATTGAGCTTAATGGTGAAGAACTTCAACAAATTCTAAAAAAAGTAGAAGCAAAGAAAGAAGCTCCAAGTCAAGGTCCTACAATGACAAAAGATCTTCCAGTTGAGAGCGCAATTGCTACAATTGTGGGAGACCCGGACACTATTCCAATGAGTGTACGGCACCCTACAAAAGAAGAGAAGATTCTCCCAAGAGAAGAAGTAGAAGAGAAGAATCACCGCCAAGAGAGAGAAGGAGTAGAGATGATCGGTATGAACGAAGAACATCCCGGAGAAGCAAGGATTCGGAAAGGAAGGACAAGTCATCAAAGAGCTACACAAAACGAAGACATCAAGCTCATGTTGGTGAATGGGTATCCGGTTCAGACTCTGAACATCACTCCAAGAGAAGTTATCACTCCGACTTCGAACATACTCAAGATGAAGGAGTTGCCGGTCTAGCACTTGTGTCGACCAACTCCTATGACATATTTGATTCACCAAATGAAGGAATTGGAAGATGCTTCATGGCTAAAGACCCTAAGGTAACTCACCCCAAGTATGTTGATTTCAATAGTGATGAAGATGACTTGTTAGGTGATGATGATTTACTTGTTGACAACTCTAGTGATGAATACTATGATGAAACGTAAATTAAGCATGCTAAACAAGATAAAATGAATGACAATGACAAGGAGAAGATTGAGCTTCTAACTAAATAACTAAACACTCTTAGGTTAGCTCATGAAACTATCTTAGGGGATCATTAAGAACTTTTAAGGACTCATGAGAAGTTACGCTTTGAAAAGCTCAACCTTGAGCAAGAGCATGAGTTCTTAAAGGCAATCAATGATGACCTCCGTAAGAAAAGTTCTTCTTACATTGCCAAGCATTTAATCTTATCTACTTACATGCCTCAAGTCAAGTCCAATAACAAGAACAAGAAGGATTCTTCCTCTAGTAGTAACAATAATCAATGCAAATCCAATAGTGTTGCTTCTAGTAGTTCTCTTGATTCCACTAATGATTCTCTTAGCCAAGTTACACTTGAGCGAGAAAATAGCTTATTGAAGGGAATTATAGAGAAAGGTGTATACAAGAGCCTTGCCGGGAGTAAGCAATTCGAGGAAATTGTACGCAAGCAAGGAAGGCACCGGAAAAATCAAGGTGTTGGTTTTGAACGAAAGTTCAATGCCAATGGAGTTGAGTGGGAAGAAGATCAATACCCCAAGACGAAGTTTGTTCCTCAACAAGATAAGTATGATCCCACTTCCTTCAAGGGAACACAAGCTCAAGATGATCTTCCACCACAAGACCACAAGAACAAAGGCAAGAACAAGCTTCAAGAGGAGATGGATGCATTTGAAGAAGCTCCTAAGGCCTTGGTCAAGTGGGTTCCCAAGACTACGTCAAGTTCTACTTCATCAAGCACAACTACAACTCCAAGGATTCCCATCAAGATGATGTGGATCCCGAAGAAGAAGAACTAGAGAGTTCTTGAGGGTGACTCCGCCAACATTCTTCGCTCATATCATTATGGCAAGGACAAGAGCAATCAACTTCCACATTTTGCACTAGTTCAAGGAGTCGCAAACCCTCATGTTGCTAAGGCAAGGGACAAGGTAACCTAATGCTTTCATGTACATCATCTTGTGTGAACATCACTCTATGTCTATGGATATACTTGTCTGTTCCTTGAGGGACTAACCCGTGTAGGTATTGAAAGTGCAACTCACTCCAAAGGATTGCTCCAAATGATCTACATCAACATTGAGCATCCACATCTTCAACACCTACATGAAGTCATCATCGACAAAACCCAAGGTTAGTTCATCCCTCTAAGGGGGGATCTCACATCTAGGGGGAGCTTAACTCTAAGAATTGAGTCAAAGCAACTCTAATGATGTGAACACATCAATGCAATATGTAAAAGTGGTAACCCCACTTGAGCTTAAACGATGAGTATGACCTATGATCAAATGTTCTCATTTGACTCCTAAGTCAATATACTCATATATAGATGACCTAGTCATCGCCAATTGTTTGAGAGATGCTAGAATTGGATGTGCATGTTTTGCCACATATTTAATTTGCCATTTTGTTGTGTGAGCATGTTGGTTGCATATTTAACTCATTCGAGGACATCCACTTGTTGCTTTGATTGATTGGTTTCTTTTTCTTTTGCCAAGTGGATGAACAAGAATGCCTAAGAACCTTCTCTAGCTATCTATGCTTTTCTTTTCTCAAACTCTATTCATGCTACATCACAAAATTTGATCAAATCAGATTCGAACCACTCTGTGTGAGGAGCACTCGGAGTCCCCGATTTGTCATGGACTTAAACTTCCAAAACTTCTTTATGTGTTTCGGTCTGACCAAGTCTTCCGTTTCGGTCATACCGAGATCACTAAGTCCATCTAGGTTTTCAATCTCGGTGCAACCAATTTGAACTTTTCGGTCTCACCGAGTTGCTGTAACTGTCAACAGTTATGCATCTCGGTGCCACCGAGTTCTTCCACTCGGTCACACCGACAGAGTCGGGCTATATATACACACGGGCAAAATTTGGAAAACTTTCTCCGAACCACTTCGCTCGTGCATAGCTCGCTCTGCCTCCTAGGTCTCCGGATCGTCGACTTCATCGCCAGCCGCCTCCTGTCGCTGGTCCCCGCCGCCGTCAACGGAATTCGTCCCCGCCGTTGCCGCCGTAGCGAGTTCATCGCCGAACTAGGGTATGGACTCGATCATAGTGCTATCCCCGTCCAATTCCTAGCACATTGTGTTCATTATGATTCTTGCCATGATTGAAACACCTCTATCCAGTCAAAACAATCCTTAGAATAGATGCGATTTGAAAATTTAGGGTTAGGTTTCCACCGAAACAATCTCAGACCCACCGAGTTAAAAAACTCGGTCCCACCGATTCGGCTAACGCCATTGCACAAGTGACTCTCGGTCTGACCGAGAATTGCTAATCGTTGTGACCGATTTTAGAACTCAGTGAAACCCTAGCAGTCTCGGTGCCACCGAACTGTGACTCCGTCTGACCGAGATCACTAGTTTAGGTTCCAAAAGCTGCTTCGGTATCACCGAGTTTGAAAATCGGTTGATCCGAAATGCTTTCTGTCGAAAACAAAAACTAAGTTTTTGAATCATTCTTTTGCAAAAATCTCTGCATTTTGTGATGCTCATACATTTTGTCTCATCAATAACTATTCATGGAGTCAGCAGTCAGTGTATTCAACATGTCAGACCAAAGTGACAGCCAGAACAGGGAAGAAGAGCAGATTCACATGAGTGAGGGCACTACTCCCTCTAGTTCCTCAGATGAAGGCAGCAGAAGCACTCCTAGCAATTTGCCCAAAGCAGCCACAAGAGCCAGAGGGAAGAGAACCTCAGACTCTGAGGATGAGGACTATGTGGCAGCTGAAGATGAGGCTACTTCCAAGAAGGTAGTGCTCAAAAAGGAGTATGGCTCAGCAAAGACCACAAAGCCTGGACTTAATAGGAAGGTCCCTGCCAAGAGGACACCTATGCTGAAGGTCAGAGGATCAACACAAGAACCTGAAAAACCTGATCCCAAAGAGCCAGCTGCAGAAGGAAAGAAGAGGAAGGAAAGGGTCAGAAAGATCATGGCCAGAGTTGTTGGACAACCTTCCATGATGGAAGAGGAGGAGGAAGAAGAGGTTGTTGCACCAGCACCCAAGGCACAAAAGCTGATGGGTGATGCTATAAGGTCAGGGGCTGCATTATCAAAGCCCAAAGAAGCACCCAAAGCTGCCTCCAAGGCCAAGTCTGCACCTAAGAGGAATACCAGGAGCATACCAGCTGCTGAGAGGAACAAGGCCCCAGTGCCTGAAGTTGCTGCTGAGGAAGATGATGAAGGACAAGTCCCGAGGAAGCTCAAACCCAAGATTCCAGACCACAACGATGCTCATCTAGTGGCTGAGAATATGAAGCTGAGGAAAGATGTAGGGCTCGGGCAGTGGAGAATGTCTGATCCATATGCAATCAAGAGAAGAACTGCTATTGATTACAGGTTCCACACAAAGGAACAACAGGACTTCTATGAGACTGTGTTTTTGGATAAGAAGCCCATAGTTTGTGACATGAGGTGGGTAGACTGGAAATTCATGAAGGAAAATGAGGATCACTACCCAGGAGTATTTGACGGCTTTAACGCTTGTGGAGTTGATGAGTTTGTTGGACAGAAGTTCACAAACTGGAATGATGAGCTAGTTATGCAATTCTACTCCACAGCTCACTTTTATCCTGATGGCAGAATAGTCTAGATGTCTGAAGGTACGACATACCAATCAACTATTGAGGAATGGGCCAATCTGATAAATGCCCTGGAGGATAAAGAAGATGACTTGGATGTCTACTCCAAGAAGAAGAAGGATCACAATTCAGTGTCACACATGTACAAGGAGATCCCAGACAAAGCACTTGAGACTTTCAAGTTTGGGTCTGTCCATTTTCTTCTGTTAGGGCTGCCAACGATCAACTGGATCCTAAGGCACACTCTTTTTCCCAAGTCAGGTGACCACAACATGATCAGAGGGCATGCAATTAATTTGCTACACATATTTGATGTGCCACAGAAATTCAAGGTCATGAGCCTCATGGTTGAGACTATCAAGAGGACAGCAGCAGACCAAAAGAGAAGTTGTGGATATGCCCCACAAATTCAGGAGTTGGTCAACTCAAAGATGGGCACAGGCAAATATTTGTTGGATAAGGAACACTTTGTTCTCTATCCAGACTTTGAGGACAATCAAGTTGTGATGAATGAGAATGAACCATCTTCAGTGCAAGCTCAAGAGAAGAAGGAGAAGACAAAGAAGGAGAAGGCTGCCAAGATGCCAACTCTAGAGGAGGCATCTGAGTACTTTTTGAAGAGCAAGCAGGACCAGCTTGGTTACTTGATAGCATCAACTCTGAGGATTGAGAAGGAGTTGGCCACCCTAACTCAAAACCAGGAGAGCCTGGAAAGAATCATGGAACAAAAATTCTATGATTTAGATGTCAAAGTAACTGAGATTCAGTCAGTTGTGGAACAGCTACAGGATGTCATGCAGGAGAGGAAGGGCAGGACAACTACTGATGCATTTGCCAGAGTGCCTCAAGCTCAGAGATCAGCTGCCGAGCCAGCGACAGACACAAGAGCCACTTCATCTGCACCAGCTATAGCTCCAGTGCAACCAGCTCCAGCACCAACTCCTTCAGCTCCATCCACATCAACTGAAGCTTTCATTCGAGAAGCCATCTCTACACCACCAACTGAAGACCAAGCCTGAGAGACGAAATAGTAGTATGCATTTTCTAGGAACTTTTTGGTAACTTGTTGCCAAAGGGGGAGGAAAATGTATAGATCATAGGCTCCAAGAGAGAGAGTTTGATTTTGTTCTCTCTTGTCTTCTTGGTTGAACTTTGTTTGCTTTTGCTTGCTTGAGATACTACGTTATTTCCTGTGAGACATTGATGATCATGTGTTTGATCATAAGCTACACTTATGCTTGTTAGATGATATTATCCCATTTATCTCTATATGATCATTCACTTTGCTTGGTGATGAGTGCATGTATTCAATCTTTATTATTTTGAGCGCTCCACCAAGATGTATGTGACATGGAAGAGTAACCCATGAGCCTAATTCCTTGTACATTTGCAGTCCAAAGCAAATCTTAAACTATGCACAAATTTAGGGGAGCTCTTGCTTATCACATACTTCTCAAAGCGACAATGTTTTTCAATCTTATTATCATTTGTCAAAGCTTTGATCTATATGTTGTCATCAATTACCAAAAAGGGGGAGATTGAAAGTGCAACTATCCCTAGGTGGTTTTGGTAATTCATAACAACATATAGCTCATTGAGCTAATACTATTCCAAGACAAATATTTCAGGAAATCTCAATGAATGGCATGGCATGGATGATGAAAGTGGATCCCTCAAAATATAAAGGATAAAAGGATTGGCTCAAGCTCAAAAGCTCAAGACTCTACATTTTACATTTTAGTGATCCAAGATCACATAGAGTCTATAGGAAAATCCAATAGTATCAAGGAGGGATGAGGTGTTGCTTGATGAGTTTCTTGCTTCAAGTGCTTAGTGATATGCTCCAAAAACCCTCAACTACTTTCTCATATTCACATATGACCTAAACCTAAAGTCAAACTCGGCCCCACCGATTCTTTCTATCCGGCGCCACCGAGTTCAGATGTCATAGCCACTGCCACAAACCCTAGGCAAATCGGTCTCACCGATAGGGATCTCGGTCTCACCGAGATGGTATTGTAATCCCTCTGTTTCCCTTCGTAACGTTTCGGTCTAACCGAGGTGAGAGATCGGTCCCACCGAGACTGCAATGTAAACTCTCTGTTTCCCTTTCGTAACATTTCGGTCTCACCGAAAAGAGCGAATCGGTCCCATCGAGTTTACCTGACCAACTCTCTGGTTAGCTTATTACCAAAATCGGTCTCACCGAGTTTGTGTAATCGGTCTCACCGAGATTACATTATGCCCTAACCCTAACCATATCGGTCCCACCGAGTTGCATGTCGGGCCCACCGAAAACCCTAACGGTCACATTATTTGCTAAATCGGTCTGACCAAGTTTAACGATTCGGTCCCACCGAGTTTGGTAGATTGTGTGTAACTGTTAGATTTTGTGTGGAGGCTATATATACCCCTCCACCTCCTCTTCATTCATGGAGAGAGCCATCAGAACGAACCTACACTTCCAGTATCCTATTTCTGAGAGAGAACTACCTACTCATGTGTTGAGGCCAAGATATTCCATTCCTACCATATGAATCTTGATCTCTAGCCTTCCCCAAGTTGCCTTGCACATAAACCCTCTTTCCTCCAGATCCAAATCCTATGAGAGAGAGTTGAGTGTTGGGGAGACTATCATTTGAAGCACAAGAGCAAGGAGTTCATCATCAACGCACCATTTGTTACTTCTTGGAGAGTGGTGTCTCCTAGGTTGGCTAGGTGTCACTTGGGAGCCTCCGACAAGATTGTGGAGTTGAACCAAGGAGTTTGTAAGGGCAAGGTGATCGCATACTTCATGAAGATCTACCGCTAGTGAGGCAAGTCCTTCATGGGCGACGACCATGATGGGATAGACAAGGTTGCTTCTTCGTGGACTCTTCTTGGGTTGAGCCCTCCGTGGACTCGCGCAACCGTTACCCTTCGTGGGTTGAAGTCTCCATCAACGTGGATGTACGATAGCACCACCTATCGGAACCAAGACAAAAACATATGTGTCTCCAATTGCGTTTGAATTCTCCAAACCCTTCCCTTTACATTCTTGCAAGTTGCATGCTTTACTTTCTGCTGCTCATCCACTCTTTGCATGCTTGCTTGAATTGTGTGAAGCTTGCTTGACTTGTGCTAAATTAGTTAAAATCTGCCAAAGACTAAAATTGGGAAAAGGTTAAGTTTTTAATTGGTCAAGTAGTCTAATCACCCTCCCTCTACACATACTTCAAGGTCCTACAAGTGGTATCAGAGCATTGGTCTCCATTTTCTTTGATTTCCATAGATTTTGGTGGTCATAGCCTTGGTTTCACAACCTAGGAGAGTATGGCATCTAGCGAGGGAAATTATCACCGTAGAGGTCCTTACTTTGATGGCACTAATTTTGCTAGTTGGAAGCATAAGATGAAAATGCATATTCTCGAACATAACCCTGCTGTTTGGGCTATTGTGTGTATTGGCTTGCAAGGTGAATTATTTGATGGGACAGAACTGAACCGTGAAGCTAGTGCAGATGAATTGAAGATGTTGTAGTACAACGCTCAAGATTGTGATATTCTCTTCAATGGATTGTGCCCCGAAGAATTCAACAAAATCAGCCGTCTTGAGAATGCAAAGGAAATTTGGGATACTTTGATTGATATGCATGAAGGTACCGACTCCGTCAAGGAATCCAAGTTGGATGTGCTCCAAAGTCAGCTTGACAAGTTCAAAATGAAGGATGGTGAAGGTGTCGCTAAAATGTACTCTAGGCTTGCTCTTATCACAAATGAGATTGCTGGCTTAGGAACTGAAGAGATGACCGACAGATTCATCATCAAGAAGATCCTAAGAGCATTGGATGGGAAATATGATACCGTGTGCACATTGATCCAAATGATGCCCAACTACAAGAATCTCAAGCCAACAGAGGTCATTGGAAGAATTGTTGCTCATGAGATGTCACTCAAGGACAAGGAGGAACTTCACAACAAGTCAAGAGGTGCTTACAAAGCCTCATGTGAAGCTCCTACATCATTAAGTGAGAAACAAACCTTCAATGAAGAATTGAGCTTAATGGTGAAAAACTTCAACAAATTCTACAAGAGTAGAAGCAAAGAAAGAAGCTCCAAGTCAAGGTCCTACAATGACAAAAGATCTTCCAGTCGAGAGCGCAATTGCTACAATTGTGGGAGACCCGGACACTATTCCAATGAGTGTACGGCACCCTAAAAAAGAAGAGAAGATTCTCCAAAGAGAAGAAGTAGAAGAGAAGAATCACCGCCAAGAGAGAGAAGGAGTAGAGATGATCGGTATGAACGAAGAACATCCCGGAGAAGCAAGGATTCGGAAAGGAAGGACAAGTCATCAAAGAGATACACAAAACGAAGACATCAAGCTCATGTTGGTGAATGGGTATCTGGTTCACACTCTGAACATCACTCCAAGAGAAGCTATCACTCCGACTCCGAACATACTCAAGATGAAGGAGTTACCGGTCTAGCACTTGTGTCGACCAACTCCTATGACATATTTGATTCACCAAATGAAGGTTGGAAGATGCTTCATGGCTAAAGACCCTAAGGTAACTCACCCCGAGTATGTTGATTTCAATAGTGATGAAGATGACTTGTTAGGTGATGATGATTTACTTGTTGACAAATCTAGTGATGAATACTATGATGAAACGTCAATTAAGCATGCTAAACAAGATAAAACGAATGACAATGACAAGTAGAAGATTGAGCTTCTAACTAAATAACTAAACACTCTTAAGTTAGCTCATGAAACTATCTTAGGGGATCATCGAGAACTTTTAAGGACTCATGAGAAGTTACGCTTTGAAAAGCTCAACCTTGAGCAAGAGCATGAGTTCTTAAAGGCAATCAATGATGATCTCCGTAAGAAAAGTTCTTCTTACATTGCCAAGCGTTTAATCTTATCTACTTACATGCCTCAAGTCAAGTCCAATAACAAGAACAAGAAGGATTCTTCCTCTAGTAGTAACAATAATCATGCCAAATCCAATAGTGTTGCTTCTAGTAGTTCTCTTGATTCCACTAGTGATTCTCTTAGCCAAGTTACACTTGAGCAAGAAAATAGCTTATTGAAGGGAATTATAGAGAAAGGTGTATACAAGAGCCTTGCCGGGAGTAAGCAATTCGAGGAAATTGTACGCAAGCAAGGAAGGCACCTGAAGAATCAAGGTGTTGGTTTTGAACGAAAGTTCAATGCCAATGGAGTTCAGTGGGAAGAAGATCAATACCCCAAGACGAAGTTTGTTCCTCAACAAGAGAAGTATGATCCCACTTCCTTCAAGGGAACACAAGCTCAAGATGATCTTCCACCACAAGACCACAAGAACAAAGGCAAGAACAAGCTTCAAGAGGAGATGGATGCATTTGAAGAAGCTCCCAAGGCCTTGGTCAAGTGGGTTCCCAAGACTACGTCAAGTTCTACTCCATCAAGCACAACTACAACTCCAAGGATTCCCATCAAGATGATGTGGATCCCGAAGAAGAAGAACTAGAGAGTTCTTGAGGGTGACTCCGCCAACATTCTTCGCTCATATCATTATGGCAAGGACAAGTGCAATCAACTTCCACATCTTGCACTAGTTCAAGGAGTCACAAACCCTCATGTTGGTAAGGCAAGGGACAAGGTAACCTAATCCTTTCATGGACATCATCTTGTGTGAACATCACTCTATGTCTATGCATATACTTGTTTGTTCCTTGAGGGACTAACCCGTGTAGGTATTGAAAGTGCAACTCACTCCAAAGGATTGCTCCAAATGATCTACATCAACATTGAGCATCCACATCTTCAACACCTACATGAAGTCATCATCGACAAAACCCAAGGTTAGTTCACCCCTCTAAGGGGGGATCTCACATCTAGGGGGAGCTTAACTCTAAGAATTGAGTCAAAGCAACTCTAATGATGTGAACACATCAATGCATTATGTAAAAGTGGTAGCCCCACTTGAGCTTAAACGATGAGTATGACCTATGATCAAATGTTCTCATTTGACTCCTAAGTCAATATACTCATATATAGATGACCTAGTCATCACCAATTGTTTGGGAGATGCTAGAATTGGATGTGCATGTTTTGCCACATATTTAATTTGCCATTTTGTTGTGTGAGCATGTTGGTTGCATATTTAACTCATTCGAGGACATCCACTTGTTGCTTTGATTGATTGGTTTCTTTTTCTTTTGCCAAGTGGATGAACAAGAATGCCTAAGAACCTTCTCTAGCTATCTATGCTTTTCTTTTCTCAAACTCTAATCATGCTACATCACAAAATTTGATCAAATCAGATTCGAACCACTCTGTGTGAGGAGCACTCAGAGTCCCCGATTCGTCATGGACTTAAACTTCCAAAACTTCTTTGTGTGTTTCGGTCTGACCGAGTCTTCCGTTTTGGTCATACCGAGATCACTAAGTCGATCTAGGTTTTCAATCTCGGTGCAACCGATTTGAACTTTTCGGTCTCACCGAGTTGCTGTAACTGTCAACAGTTATGCATCTCGGTGCCACCGAGTTGTTCCACTTGGTCACACCGACAGGGTCGGGCTATATATACACACGGGCAAAATTTGGAAAACTTTCTCCGAACCACTTCGCTCGTGCATAGCTCGCTCTGCCTCCTAGGTCTCCGGATCGTTGACTTCATCGCCAGCCGCCTCCTGTCGCTGGTCTCCGCCGCCGTCAACGGAATTCGTCCCCGCCGTTGCCGCCGTAGCGAGTTCATCGCTGAACTAGGGTATGGACTCGATCACAGTGCTATCCCCGTACAATTCCTAGCACATTGTGTTCATTATGATTCTTGCCACGATTGAGACACCTCTATCTAGTCAAAACAATCCTTAGAATATATGTGATTTGAAAATTTAGGGTTGGGTTTCCGCCGAAACCATCTCGGACCCACCGAGTTAAAAAACTCGGTCCCACCGATTCGGCTAACTCCATTGCACAAGTGACTCCCGGTCTGACCTTGAATTGCTAATCGTTGTGACCGATTTTAGAACTCAGTGAAACCCTAGCAGTTTCGGTGCCACCGAACTGTCACTCTGTCTGACCGAGATCACTAGTTTAGGTTCCAAAAGCTGCTTCGGTATCACCGAGTTTGAAAATCGGTTGATCCGAAATGCTTTCTGTCGAAAACAAAAACTAAGTTTTTGAATCATTCTTTTGCAAAAATCTCTACATTTTGTGATGCTCATACATTTTGTCTCATCAATATCTATTCATGGAGTCAGCAGTCAGTGTATTCAACATGTCAGACCAAAGTGACAGCCAGAACAGGGAAGAAGAGCAGATTCACATGAGTGAGGGCACTACTCCCTCTAGTTCCTCAGATGAAGGCAGCAGAAGCACTCCTAGAAATTTGCCCAAAGCAGCCACAAGAGCCAGAGGGAAGAGAACCTCAGACTCTGAGGATGAGGACTATGTGGCAGCTGAAGATGAGGCTACTTCCAAGAAGGTAGTGCTCAAAAAGGAGTATGGCTCAGCAAAGACCACAAAGCCTGGACTTAATAGGAAGGTCCCTGCCAAGAGGACACCTATGCTGAAGGTCAGAGGATCAACACAAGAACCTGAAAAACCTGATCCCAAAGAGCCAGCTGCAGAAGGAAAGAAGAGGAAGGAAAGGGTCAGAAAGATCATGGCCAGAGTTGTTGGACAAACTTCCATGATGGAAGAGGAGGAGGAAGAAGAGGTTGTTGCACCATCACCCAAGGCACAAAAGCTGATGGGTGATGCTATAAGGTCAGGGGCTGCATTATCAAAGCCCAAAGAAGCACCCAAAGCTGCCTCCAAGGCCAAGTCTGCACCTAAGAGGAATACCAGGAGCATACCAGCTGCTGAGAGGAACAAGGCCCCAGTGCCTGAAGTTGCTGCTGAGGAAGATGATGAAGGACAAGTCCCGAGGAAGCTCAAACCCAAGATTCCAGACCACAACGATGCTCATCTAGTGGCTGAGAATATGAAGCTGAGGAAAGATGTAGGGCTCGGGCAGTGGAGAATGTCTGATCCATATGCAATCAGGAGAAGAAATGCTATTGATTACAGGTTCCACACAAAGGAACAACAGGACTTCTATGAGACTGTGTTGTTGGATAAGAAGCCCATAGTTTGTGACATGAGGTGGGTAGACTGGAAATTCATGAAGGAAAATGAGGATCACTACCCAGGAGTATTTGACAGCTTTAAGGCTTGTGGAGTTGATGAGTTTGTTGGACAGAAGTTCACAAACTGGAATGATGAGCTAGTTATGCAATTCTACTCCACAGCTCACTTTTATCCTGATGGCAGAATAGTCTGGATGTCTGAAGGTACAAGATACCAATTAACTATTGAGGAATGGGCCAATCTGATAAATGGCCCGGAGGAGAAAGAAGATGACTTGGATGTCTACTCCAAGAAGAAGAAGGATCACAATTCAGTGTCACACATGTACAAGTTGATCCCATACAAAGCACTTGAGACTTTCAAGTTTGGGTGTGTCCATTTTCTTCTGTTAGGGCTGCCAACGATCAACTGAATCCTAAGGCACACTCTTTTTCCCAAGTCAGGTGACCACAACATGATCAGAGGGCATGCAATTAATTTGCTACACATATTTGATGTGCCACAGAAATTCAAGGTCATGAGCCTCATGGTTGAGACTATCAAGAGGACATCAGCAGACCAAAAGAGAAGTTGTGGATATGCCCCACAAATTCAGGAGCGGATCAACTCAAAGATGGGCACAGGCAAATATTTGTTGGATAAGGAACACTTTGTTCTCTATCCAGACTTTGAGGACAATCAAGTTGTGATGAATGAGAATGAACCATCTTCAGTGCAAGCTCAAGAGAAGAAGGAGAAGACAAAGAAGGAGAAGGCTGCCAAGATGCCAACTCTAGAGGAGGCATCTGAGTACTTTTTGAAGAGCAAGCAGGACCAGCTTGGTTACTTGATAGCATCAACTCTGACGATTGAGAAGGGGTTGGCCACCCTAACTCAAAACCAGGAGAGCCTGGAAAGAATCATGGAACAAAAATTCTATGATTTAGATGTCAAAGTAACTGAGATTCAGTCAGTTGTGGAACAGCTACAGGATGTCATGCAGGAGAGGAAGGGCGGGACAACTACTGATGCATTTGCCAGAGTGCCTCAAGCTCAGAGATCAGCTGCCGAGCCAGCGACAGACACAAGAGCCACTTCATCTGCACCAGCTATAGCTCCAGTGCAACCAGCTCCAGCACCAACTCCTTCAGCTCCATCCACATCAACTAAAGCTTTCGTTCGAGGAGCCATCTCTACACCACCAACTGAAGACCAAGCCTGAGAGACGAAATAGTACTATGCATTTTCTAGGAACTTTTTGGTAACTTGTTGCCAAAGGGGGAGAAAAATGTATAGATCATAGGCTCCAAGAGAGAGAGTTTGTTTTTGTTCTCTCTTGTCTTCTTGGTTGAACTTTGTTTGCTTTTGCTTGCTTGAGATACTACGTTATTGCCTGTGAGACATTGATGATCATGTGTTTGATCATAAGCTACACTTATGCTTGTTAGATGATATTATCCCATTTATCTCTATATGATCATTCACTTTGCTTGGTGATGAGTGCATGTATTCAATCTTTATTATTTTGAGCGCTCCACCAAGATGTATGTGACATGGAAGAGTAACCCATGAGCCTAATTCCTTGTGCATTGCAGTCCAAAGCAAATCTTAAACTATGCACAAATTTAGGGGGAGCTCTTGCTTATCACATACTTCTCAAAGCGACGATGTTTTTCAATCTTATTATCATTTGTCGCAGCTTTGATCTATATGTTGTCATCAATTACCAAAAAGGGGGAGATTGAAAGTGCAACTATCCCTAGGTGGTTTTGGTAATTCATAACAACATATAGCTCATTGAGCTAATACTATTCCAAGACAAATATTTCAGGAAATCTCAATGAATGGCATGGCATGGATGATGAAAGTGGATCCCTCAAAATATAAAGGATAAAAGGATTGGCTCAAGCTCAAAAGCTCAAGACTCTACATTTTACATTTTAGTGATACAAGATCACATAGAGTCTATAGGAAAATCCAATAGTATCAAGGAGGGATGAGGTGTTGCTTGGTGAGTTTCTTGCTTCAAGTGCTTAGTGATATGCTCCAAAAACCCTCAACTACTTTCTCATATTCACATATGACCTAAACCTAAAGTCAAACTCGGCCCCACCGATTCTTTCTATCCGGCGCCACCGAGTTCAGATGTCATAGCCACTGCCACAAACCCTAGGCAAATCGGTCTCACCGATAGGGATCTCGGTCTCACCGAGATGGTATTGTAATCTCTCTATTTCCCTTCATAACGTTTCGGTCTAACCGAGGTGAGCGAACGGTCCCACCGAGACTGCAATGTAAACCCTCTGTTTCCCTTTCGTAACATTTCGGTCTCACCGAAAAGAGCGAATCGGTCCCACCGAGTTTACCTGACCAACTCTCTGGTTAGCTTATTACCAAAATCGGTCTCACCGAGTTTGTGTTATCGGTCTCACCGAGATTACGTTATGCCCTAACCCTAACCATATCGGTCCCACCGAGTTGCATGTCGGGCCCACCGAAATCACTAACGGTCACTAGGTTTACTGAATCGGTCTGACCGAGTTTGTTGATTCGGTCCCACCGAGTTTGGTAAATTGTGTGTAACGGTTAGATTTTGTGTGGAGGCTATATATACCCCTCCACCTCCTCTTCATTCGTGGAGAGAGCCATCAAAACAAACCTACACTTCCATCTTACCATTTCTGACAGAGAACCACCTGCTCATGTGTTGAGGCCAAGATATTCCATTCCTACCATATGAATCTTGATCTCTAGCCTTCCCCAAGTTGCTTTCCACTCAAATCTTCTTTCCACCAGATCCAAATCCTGTGAGAGAGAGTTGAGTGTTGGGAATACTATCATTTGAAGCACAAGAGCAAGGAGTTCATCATCAATGCACCATTTGTTACTTCTTGGAGAGTGGTGTCTCCTAGATTGGCTAGGTGTCACTTGGGAGCCTCTGACAAGATTGTGGAATTGAACCAAGGAGTTTGTAAGGGCAAGGAGATCGCATACTTCATGAAGATCTACCGCTAGTGAGGCAAGTCCTTCGTGGGCGACGACCATGGTGGGATAGACAAGGTTGCTTCTTCGTGGACCCTTCTTGGGTTGAGCCCTCCGTGGACTCGCGCAACCGTTACCCTTCGTGGGTTCAAGTCTCCATCAACGTGGATGTACGATAGCACCACCTATCAGAACCACGACAAAAACATCTGTGTCTCCAATTGCGTTTGAATTCTCCAAACCCTTCCCTTTACATTCTTGCAAGTTGCATGCTTTACTTTCCGCTGCTCATACACTCTTTGCATGCTTGCTTGAATTGTGTGAAGATTGCTTGACTTGTGCTAAATTAGTTAAAATCTGCCAAAGACTAAAATTGGGAAAAGGTTAAGTTTTTAATTGGTCAAGTAGTCTAATCACCCTCCCTCTAGACATACTTCAAGGTCCTACAAGTGGTATCAGAGCATTGGTCACCATTTGCTTTGATTTCCATAGCTTTTGGTGGTCATAGCCTTGGTTTCACAACCTAGGAGAGTATGGCGTCTAGAGAGGGAAATTATCACCGTAGAGGTCCTTACTTTGACGGCACTAATTTTGCTAGTTGGAAGCATAAGATGAAAATGCATATTCTCAGACATAACCCCGCTGTTTGGGCTATTGTGTGTATTGGCTTGCAAGCTGAATTCTTTGATGGGACAGAACCGAACCGTGAAGCTAGTGCGGATGAATTGAAGATGTTGCAGTACAACGCTCAAGCTTGTGATATTCTCTTCAATGGATTGTGCCCTGAAGAATTCAACAAAATTAGCCGTCTTGAGAATGCAAAGGAAATTTGGGATACTTTGATTGATATGCATGAGGGGTGCACGGGATGGGAGCAAAAGTTCTCTTCTCGACCCACTTTTGGGTGTTTGGTAGAGTGTATGAAGGGTGCATGAGTCCACACTAGTAGGTTGACAAAAATACACGGAGATGAAACAACTATATTGAGATGAGAATGCAACCAAACACACCCACATGCTTTGTGCTACAGTGACTGGTCTGCACCGTCTGAGTTTGATCCAACGGTCATGTTGCGCCAAGACATGGACATGCCCATGCAGAGGGCGCCAAAACACCACCGAAGTCCCTCTGCTTCTCGAGGCGCACGACGTTGGTGATGCAGGGTGCAACCGCCCGCAGAGCCCTCTCCCGGTCGACGGGAGCCAGCTCGACAAAGACGGCGTCCAATGGCACGAATGGATTCCGATGACGGAGCCCTGAAAGGATTCGCCTGGCAACGGCGACGGCAGCCCGCAACCCCTCCTTGTCCAGCTCAGCCCCCACCATCGCGCGGAGATGACTCAGCTCCTCGGAGATATAGGTGAAGAAGGAGACCAGGTCAGGAAGCCGCGGCTCATTGAAGTCGACCGGGTGGTTGAACGGGTTTAGCCCGACGGCCGGCATCCTCGCGCTGGCATGATGGTAGGCATCGCGCAGCCGCAACACGTGCGTGGCAACTTGGTTCACCAAGTGGCTGAGGCGATCCTAGACCTCGTCACGATCGGCCCGCTTGCGCTCCAGCCAGCTCCCCTGACGGCCTATCGTATCTCCCGCTTTCTGCAGCAACGCCGCCGACGCCTCGAGCATCTTTGTGGTGGACGCCTGCCGCTTTTGAAGCTCCGTAAACTCCCACACATAACGGAGGAGCATGGCACTCCTCTCCTCCTTGAGCTCACGGAGCTCCACGTCCTTGGCCCTGAGCTCCGCATCCTTGGCATGGAGCTCCTGTGTCAGGCGCCACACCTCAGACTCCGTGATTTGCTGCGCCGCCATGGCACCAGGTAGAAGCAATGGGGAGAGGAAGCAAAGGGGGCGAAACGGCTGAAAGGCAATGCAATCTACGGGAAGGCGGAGGGAGCCAGCCGAGGAGCGGGGAATCTTTTGGTTTTCACCATGGTAAAACACCAGTCGATGACTTCTCACATCAGGGAGCAGTGGGTTTTTACAGGCGGAGTCATCATGACTAATTGCTGCCGCACCTGCTCCCATCAATCAAAAAATTAAAAATCCTGTCACGCCTGCTCCCGTCAATCAAAAAATTAAAAATCCTGCCTCACCCAAACACCAGAGCAACGCCGCGGTGGATATTTAAATTTACCTGCCGGCAAGTAGATAAAAAAAGGGGTGAAAAAACAAATGTGGCGGCGGCCTAGCTAATCGGTCGAACTAGCCTAACTAGCTAGCCACCGTGATTCACTGATGTAATTGGCGGGAAAGGTGGTCTTTCGTGATTTGACGACTCATTTACTTGCTTCAGCGCTATGACCGAGGAGGACCCATAAAATGCACGGTAGGGTGTCCCACGTCAGGAAGAATATATGCGTGCTCCACCCGGGAGGACCCCGAAACCGTGCGGTAGGGTGTGCCACGTCTCAGCACGGAGGAAAAATGTGTATGTAAAAATATACTGTATCAGACGTAGTACCTATGGTTCGACCTCGGGACCCAGCCAGTCAGTCGAAAACACCTCACTAGCCACATAGCTTCATCATGCAAACATGGCACGGTTAGCTCCGTCTCGACCAGCCACAACGTCTCTTGTTCTAGGTGATTCTTCTATTTTCCAAGCTTTTTTTAGTGTTAATAACACCACGGCAAGCTAGCGCCGCTCTTCGTGTGTGCCCGTGCAAAGGTTAGACGATGGAGAGAAGAGAGATTGAGATCGCAGACCTGGGACCCACCAGTAAGTGAGATAACGGTCATGCACGTGTTGACGAGGCACTCCCTCTACTCTACTCAACGCAAGTGTACTGTATAAAATCAAGTTATGGGACAAAGCCAACAACCATTCATTTTTTCAGGCTATCGACTTACGCTTTGTAGTCCAGGTTGCCAGTTCGAATCTCGTCTTTCAGATTTGTTAGTTTTAGGTCCAAATTTGATTAATGACAAGTGGGACCCCCGTGTGTTGTTCCGACATTTCAGTGTAGGATGGTTTTTTGAACAAAAACTTTCCACGGTTAGACAAGTAACGGCACGAGTTACACGTATTTTGCAAGTTTACGAACAAAAATGACAGCGGCATAGAATATCACATCCACCCCGCAGCTTACATACTATGGTGATATGAGTTTTTACACCGTTGGAAGTGAGATCCAATGGCTTGGGAGTAGTCTTTGTAATTATGCACAATTTCCAAACTCTCCAAAGGTTTTTTTTTTACAAATAAAACATTCAGGCCTCGTGTGTGTCGCTGCATCTTTTATCCAACGGCTCCCCGGTGCTCATATTAGGTACTCCCCGTAGCTTAATTACCCGCTACGGTGATATGAGCATCTAGGTCGTATGATCAGTGATCAGATGGCACATGCGTAGTACTTGTACTTTCTGCGCATTTCCCAAACTCTATCAGCCGTATATTGCAACAACATTCAAACCTCCTACTGTGGGCCTTTAGATCTCAGTGAACTCATATCAACATAGAATCTACGGTGCGGGAGCACCTCATACTCTCCCGTGCGAGAAAACATAAGGTGCTATCGCATCTTGGATGCTACGGTGATACGAGCTTGGAGGTTGTTTGATCTGAATCCAATGGCATCTGAGCAGTCTTTGTGCTTGTAAGAAGTGGCCGAACTCTTTTGGGGCTTTTCTACAAAAAACATTCGAACCACCGAGGAGGTGTTGGATCACAAATCCAATGCCTCCGAAGAGCTTGTATCACCAAAGCATCTAAGGTGTGGTAGCACATGATATTCTTACATACAGGAGAATATGATGTCCTCCTTCATCTTAGATGCTACGGTGATACGAGCTTCGAGGTCATTGGATATGGGATCAAAGGGCATCTGAGTAGTTTTTGTACAAATTGTGTGCAATTCTCAAACTCATCAAGGTTTCCTGCAAAAAAATTAAGACACATCATGTGAGCTGCTATATCTCAGATCTACAAGCTCCAAGCAACTCGTATCGGCATATAGCATCTAAGGTATGGGGGCACATGATATTCTCCCGAGGAGGAGGGGTGGGGGTGCACAACCAATCGGTGGTTGGGAGGGTGGGGACAAATATAATCTAAACAACCCTAAACAGAGCTCCACAATTTTATCTAAGGTCGAGGGGTTGACCCCCGACAATCATAGCTCTACCTAAACACAACATTTGCATGTACTATAGTACTAGACTTAATATTCATGTTTCAGTTTCATGTTCATTTTAAATATTGAACTGAGGACCATGGATGTCTTACATTTTACTCCCTTCGTTCCTAAATATTAGTCTTTTAGAGGCTTCAAATGGACTGGCACATACGGATGTATATAGACATATTTTAGAGTTCACTCATTTTGCACCGTATGTAGTCACTTGTTGAACTCTCTAAAAGATTAATATTTAGGAATAGAAGGAATATTTTTGAATTCGTGTCATACATGCATGGTTTGGAAAAATAGATGCATTATACTTATTGGATTGTTGTTGTGTTCGTGCATGTGTCTCTCTCTGTGTGTGTGTGTGTGTGTGTGTGGTCATATGCTTGATACATACAAAGTTTTCTCACCTCCATATTGTTCATATTTTAAGTTTGAATTTACATTGGAAAACTTACTAGGGATACCATGAAATGTGAAATCCAGGTTGAGATCACTATATCACAAACTCACTCTAATTCAACAACTCGTCATAAATCAATTACCACGTTGAGATTAGTATTTGCAAGGAAAATACGGGTATCGTAATACACATAGATTCGTTCGACAATTTAAAAGGTTCCTTTCGTATTCTTGAATGGTAGGACCCAGCGGCATATCAGCCAGACCTTGGCTCGTGTTGATCCTAAAAAACGGGCTCGTGTCCTTCGGTGGCGTGCGTGGTACGCACATTAGGCAACCCCAACCAGTCGAGCCTCAGCGTTTCAAGTCGAAATATCTGGCGGCCAGAATTCCAGCCCTAGGAAATTCCCCTCATGTCCCCAGTCCATAATGACTACCGATGAACAACGGAGGGATGCTTTAGTAACTAGACAATGTTACCTACCGTGCCGAGCACGGTTCAATTCCCTCGGTCGCCGCTCGTCAAGGTCACCCATCAACTGCATTGCCTAGTACTACTACTACTACACCAGGATGAGCACAGAATTGAGCCCGTTTGTTCGTGCCCAGTACTTGAGTTAATATATCAGGCAATGCACTGGTACAGAGGGATTATCCTTTTACTCCCTCCTTTCTGGTTTATAGGGCTTATCTCAAAATTTTAGTTTTCCCATTTTATAAGTCTCAATTTGGTTTTCCCCATCACATGTTCAGATTTCAAGGTGTAATAAATCATTACATGCAAGTATTAAGAGAAAATTGACCAATGCATGTACTTTATGCATGCATGCATTGCAATTAATGCATTCGTAAACACAATTTTTGAGGAAAACAAGCGCATTAATTGAGTGGTTTTGCAAACTACAACAATTGTTCCACCACTCACCATCTACCTTGGTTGGTGAGATTTTTGAATTGAGCCCTATAAACCGGAAAGGAGGTTTAACTAAGCAAAATGTTTGACCAAATCCTTTCTTAAGAAATACAACAGGACAGATGTACGGCTTGAAAATTTATTGCATGATGCAGGTTATGATATTGTTTCGAATCCTGGATCTTAAATTTCAGAAAATCCAAAAGTGAGCATAAATTCTTGAAACTGAGCATGGTCACGTGATATGGCACAAATATTACTTTGTAAGTTTTTTCTTCAATTCGAGACAAGCTGCTTATGACAAGTTGCACAAATGAAGAGCCAAGGTATTTTGGAACAAAGACCTGTCACGTTAAGGCAAACGCTTTCACTATTGAAACCGTGGGCGTTTACGTGCCGCCACGAGTCCCCGCTTCTCATCGGCAGGTGCCATCCCAGCAAGTGTGTGAGTCGACGGGAGGCGTGTGAGCAGACCGCTGCGCCGGCTGTCAGGGAGGCATGCGAGCAGACCGCTGTGGAGACTCACCGGGAGGCGAGCCCTTTGACCAGGCTCCGCCGCCCACCGTCGTCCCAACTGCTCCCACTTTTAATGTCGTCGGCGCCGCAGTTTAAAATCAACCCGGCACTACCCGGTATCGCTACAATCCTCTCTCTTCCTCTCCGATTCTCCTGTCGTCTACCTCCAACTAGCCTGACCTAAACGTACGCCATGCCGCATCACGATGTTCTGCCCTTAGTGTTCCAGTTTCATGAGGAAGACACCCAGCCGGAGTCTCAAGAACATAAGGCGCTTTGGGACGAGCTTGAAATGGCCTTGCGGGAAGACGCCGCACCTGTCGCTCCCGTTCCGGCTCCCGTCGCCCCGACTGCGCCAGCGCCCATCCCCGTGGCATTGATGGGCTGGGAGCCGCACATTGTCGCCGAGCTTGATGCCACGGGGTTCCATGAGGTCCCCGCCGACTTTCACACGCCCGTGCACCTGCCAGCGCATGCACCTGCGCGTGCACTGACGTGCACGCCCGTGCCGGTGCCCGTGCACCTGCCAGCGCATGCGCCTGCGCATGCACTGACGTGTGCGCCCGTGCCGGTGCCCGTGCACATGAATGTCTCCGCCGCGCCGTTGACAGCGCATGTCCCCGCGCGGGTGCCAGTGCCCCCCTCAGCGGCATGGATGGCCGCCGTCGACTGCTTCCTTGCACCAATGCTAGTCGCCTCCTCCCTCCAGTTGACTCGCTCCGAAGTGCAGAACATTTTGGCCATCCTTGAAGCTAGGCCAACGTCCAGGAGTACGCCAACAACGGCGCTAGAAGCCGCCGTCGCCGTCGGTCAGTGGCCCGACGACATGCAGAGCACGGCAGAGGAGCCGCTTCCCACCGCGAGACGCCCCCGCCGCCGCCGCGTAATCTAAATTTGCCATGAAAAATGTTCGGATTGCCATGCTTAAACGTTTATCATTTGCGTTTATTTTATATCGATCATCGTATAATTTAAAGTCGGAGTCAGACTGAACGAAATGTGTGGTTTGATCGATTGAATGTTCTGCTAGAGCCATATCAAATTAAATATAAAACGTCATCAAGCCAAAGTATTCCTTGTCATCCAACGACCTAGACTGCTTCAATGTCGAGCGCTCAACACGTTTAGCGTGCAGTTAATTTCATGCCAAAAATAGTGCTAATCACATGACAACACGCAAATAATATCCTAGTAGTTAATATCCGCATGCACTTAATATACTTCCAAATTGACGTGCATTGCACGTACACACTGACTAGTGCTGCTAGTACGTGAAACTGGTGCCGTGACTTGTGAACGCGTCCAGATATGGTCAACGGCAACATCGCCCGCGAGTTCTTCCTATTTGCCCGTGCGTATAAACGCAGAAGGGGAGGAGAGAGAGAGAGCACACATGGAGCCCACCAATAAGTGAAGGCGAATAGTACTAAAAATAATATTACATGTTATCCATTAATTAGGCTGTGGTAATATAAAAACATTATGTGAACAAAGGGGGTACAACAAACATTGCTATTCTACGTATATGTTGCCTATTGACGTGCGGCTTGAAGGCCTGGTCGCATGTTTGATCCTCGTCCTTTATTTTTTAATTTGTATATGGGTCCAAATTTGTTTCATGACATGTGGGCCCCTCGGTGTGTAGTTTGTAGCACTTTAATTTGTGGGTCGAAATTTGTTCCATTCCAAGTGGACTATCGGTGTGTAGTTTTGTAGCTTATTTATAATAATTAAAGAGAACAACATAGTTTTTTCAATAATACCATGATGCGACGTTGAAGGCGAGAAAGGATGTGTGAGAGAGCGATGACCGAGCCAGAGGGAAATCAACTAGGGGAGTTGCATGGGTTGCAACGGTGTTTGGAGTAGTTGTGGGCCGAATGCTACGAAAATATAATCTAAACCGACCGGAATAAATGCCTACACAAATTAATCCAAGGTTGGAGTGCCCCTCGCAATGTAAATAGCTCGGCTTTGCGAGGAATGAAGAGGTAGTAGCTTCAACGCGTGGAAGATACAGTGTGAGAAAGCAAGGTCAATCGAGAGACATATAGATAGAGAGACAAAGTGAGTGTGGTCCGACATTCATTGAACAAATATATATGCTCCGGAGAGATATTGTCCGATTGAGCTTTTGGCAAGGGTGAGGGTTGTAAGATAGAGCTTGAGAGATGATCCAATCACAGACGTGTAGATATATTTTGTGCGTGGGAGGAAGCAAGGTCAACTGATCACATAGGGTCGCCGTGCGTCGAAAGAGTGAGACGGGTTGGAGAGAGTGACCTAGATAGACCATGTGCGTGAGAGAGTATACAATGTGAATAGGTCGAACTGCGCTCAAACATGGTGATATATCGTTTTTGTCCGAGAAAGAGCGAAGTCAATCGAGACATATGGAGAGAGAGATAGAGAGAGAGAGATTGAGTGAGCGTGGCCCACCATGAGGTCGAAAGAGTGGCGGCGGCTTGGATGGACTGACCTAGATAGACAATCTGCGTGATAGAGTATAGAGTGTGTCGATCGAGGCCCGAACAGGGAGATATATCATTTGTGTGTGAAAGAAAACGAGGTTAAACGAGACTCAGATAAAGAGAGCGAGATTGAGCGAGTGTGGCCCGCCGTGCGGAAGAAAGAGTGAGACAGTCTCGAGGGAGTGACCTAGATATACAACGTGTGTGCATGCACACGAGAGGTTGGGGGCTAGATAGGCAATGCATGTATTTAACGCGAGAGGGTGAGAGGGAGAGGGGAGAGAGAGAGAGAGCTCGGCATGGGGTGCAATGGCGGGTGTGTGAGGTAAATACATTTGGTAACAGGAGTGGAAAAAGGGGTTGTGTAGTTGAGAGACTTAGAGATCGAAACATGGAGAGAAAGAATGAACGTGTGTTGGAAAACAATAGCTTCCTATGGTTGTTAGGAGAGGAAGATTGACCGATACAGGAAGTATGTAGCGTTTGTGCGGGGGGGGCTAAAAACAACATTTCAATGTATATAGTATGAGACTTAATATCGATGTTTCAATTCGGTGTACATTGTAAGATTTGAACCGAGGACCAGGCACACGGGTAATTATTTCGAATTCGTGCCATACTAAGTTTCGAAAAGTTGACATTGACTCAATTTGTTGTGCTATTTTGTAGGTCATATGTTTGAATCCATCCAAAAGTTGTCTCACTACCATGGTGTTCATCATATACATATGAATTTGTATTTAAAAAGTAGTGTGGATACAGTGAAATGTGAAATCCATGTTAGAATTGGAGATTGCTACGTGACACACACACTCTAATTCAAATAACTAACTATGTGACACACACTCTAATTCAAATAACTAATTATGTGACACACTCTAATCCACGTAGTGTGGGTACCGTTTCAATTTTTTTCAAATAACTCCTCATTAATTAATTTATAGTACTCCCTCTGTTCACTTTTATAAGACCTTGAAGACATTTCAGACAATGTGCAAAACAGTTCATTTTAAGTTGTCTGAAACGACTTACAAAAGTGAATGGATGGAGTATCTCGTTTCGACTGACTAATTATTGCAAGGAAAACACGGGCATGGTAATACATACAAATTTGTTTGCAAATGAAAGAAGATTCGTTTGCATTCTCAAATGTAGGTGCACCAGGCAGACCAGGGTCGTGTCGGGGTGGACGCTGCTTCGGTGCCTTAAAGGCAACTGCCCTTGGGTGACTGACATGTGGGCCAGCCACCTATTGGGCCCACATGTCATGGACACAAAGGCAGGTGCCTTAAGGCACCGAAGCATAGTCCTGTCGGGGTGGTCGCGTGTGTCGGACGGACGCGTAGCACCCAGCCACCCACCCCCCTCCCCCCAAAAAAGGACGATGACAATATAAGTTCGCGCTTCAACGTTTCGGATTGAAATATCTGGCGGCCCCAATTCCAGCCCTGCAAAATCTCTCTTCTCCATCGTCCCCTTCCGTGCCCAGATTGCTCAAATCCCTAATTCGCCGCCATCCCTCGAATCGCCCCTCGTCTCGTCTCTTTCCCCGCCGTTCCCCACCTCTGTGCCGGACGACGACGATGAAGACGACGGTCACGCTTCACCACCGCACCGGAGCTACCTCTTCTACGTCCTCGTCCACCGTACCGGGTAGTCCACCGACAACATCGGCCGCCGCAACCAACATGCCTCACAGGCACCAAGTTCCATTGCATCAGGTGAGCTTCATCGACGCCGTCTCCCAGCTCAACGGGGCTACTTCACCGAGCACATCGTCGCACCTCCGTCCCCTGAGGCCATTGGGGCTTCACCAACGGTCTCGTCCACCGCATCGTAGCACTCTGCTGCCACTCAAGATCTGCATCCGTGCACGGCCAGCCAACGCCAACGCATCACCCTCAACGGCTCTGAAGTGACCCGCACTCTAGCTAGGCGAGCATGCCCAAACGCCGGCCCGAACTAGGTATCCACACATCACTCCCTTGTGCACTATTCTGACGATGTTTTGATATCCTTTCACTGCTCTCTTAGCTTACACGCCTATGCAACTCTGACTTTAACTCTTATTTCTTCTGGAGATATCATCTGAAACAAGCAAATACATTTTTTAGCGAAGCATGACGGCGCTACGGGATCTGGTACACATCCTGCACACCCGTATAACCTTGTAAGTATCTGTCCTCTGGTGCAGCATCAAGGTCGATTCCTCTTATTTGATCAACCATTCGCCGTGTCAAAAATGCAAAGGGGGATGCAAGGAGCACAAGGCATGCACATCCAAGCAAGTGGTAACATGGACTTGTACATGGAACATCCCAAGCGCAAGCAGAGCTGTAGTGAGCCTGTACAACGAGCTAGCGTAAGTCCCTGCATTTCATTTAATTCGTACTAGCATTCGTGTATGATTTGTGTGCAGTGGCTGATCCACGAATTCAAGTTACCAGGGGCGAACATTTAACTTAAAAAATACGACGGCACTTGCACTCTGGAAATCAACATAACTTGAGAAATGTGAAGCTACATGCACTTTGAAAACCAGCTAATGATCCAAAGTAGTTCAGATTATAAACACTAAATGATGCAAGCACCAAAAAACACAAAATGCAACATGGTGTACAAGGACTACAAACATGGTATGTACCTGCTTGAATTATTCATTCTCTCGCTGAAAATATCAAAGTGTAATTGCACGTATAACCAGTGCGCAAACTGCATATCAATATATCTATCCTGCACAAGTATGCCAATAGTTTCAAACAACAGATTAGAAAAGTATTTATGCTATGTTGTCATGATACGGGGAGTTTTGGTAGATGGCCTCGATGTTTCCTCAAGCTATGAAAATGCACTATAATTTGCTTGTCATCAATGCATGCAAATGTCTGTCTCTCTCAACATAGTAGATCATCATTAGACACTAAATCCTTCAATGAGCTTGCAAAATGCTTGCATTAGATCCCTCATTAGACACTATATGTTCATCACCAGGAGCATGTAAATTGTTTCATCAAATCCTTCATTAGCAGTCTGTTCATTAGACACTTCAGGCTCAAGAACAACATGAGCTTATATGTTTGCACCGGAAACTTGATTATATACATCAGATTCAGTCAGTTCAGTATTGATTGGGGGATTTATAAAATAAGTAGAAATTGGTTTAATTTTCTCGTAGATTCCCTACAAACAAGCAGTTTTACAACACCGTCAGGTTTAACTATTGGCCAGAAATTGAAGAGTTGAATTAGATATAATCAGGGATGTGATGTACCTCCTCGTTGCGCATGCTACTCTTGCAAGCTGCGACTGTCCATTTGCGCAAGCTCGACCATGCTCGTGCTGCCGCCGCTGCCTCCCACGCAGGCTACACCCAGGGTTGGATCTTCATCTTCTTGTCCTTCCGTTCGTTTGAAGCCCGGTGGCCGCCCGCCAACGAGGGCGCGAGGAAGTGTTGTATCGGTCTGCCCAACGGCGGCTACGTTAGGAGCGAACCAGACTTGAGGCTGGAGCGAATGAATTGGGATTTTTCCTGCTGTCGATTGATATGGGAGGCGCTCGTTTGTGCTGCGAGCCTGCTATAGGGCCTGCCTTGCACTTATGTTATTGGCCCATCCAAATTGAAACATTTTTCTTCATTTTTTACATTGCCTGCTCGTGCGTTGGGACGAACAAAACTAGCATGGGCCAACCTGGACGACTCAAACTAGGTGCACACTTTCCAGCCACCTGAGGTGGCCGCCCATACCAGCCCCTATGGTGGTGTCTCCCCTTTTTGCGTGTGTGATTGGATAGTGAAAATATTCCAGTGGCGCTTTTGATTTACACACAGAATGGTTGAATTGCTTGTTTCTATGAATTGAGTTTGCCAATAATGTGAAGGATGCCAGTCTTTTCATCCTATTGTAGATTGCTTAGATCTCGATATGCCAAAAGTAATCGCATGAAATATACAGTAAAAGCCAGTGTGATGTGTTTGGCTACAACTAGTCTAACTACGTCCTCATATAACATATCAAGGACGCACTATCTTACTAGATTAACCATTAGACTTACCCATGCAGTGTGGGAAGAAAGAAGTATTGGGACTGCGTATCCAAGAAATTGATGCCATGGACTCCTTCCTACAACCTTGTAAGCAAAAAATAAGTTGCAGTGTGCATGTACAAAGAACTAGCGTAAGTTCAGTTACCTGCTTCTCGGAATTTTAGTTAGCCACTTATTGCAAAATTGTTCAATTATGTTGCTTGGCTTAATTTAGTTTGCTACTGATTACATAATGGCACAGCTTGTTAATCATATTGTAGACTGCGCCTATCTATGTGTTTGATACTTACTATTAAGAATTACCTGTTTGCCTTAACTTAAATATTTACTTGTTTGTTTAACTGCTTTGCTGCTGCAACAACGGGTTACAATGATGTTAATAACTACTTTTCAGTATCCAATTGAAACTCTTTAATTCCTTGTTTGTTTAACTGGTTTGCGGTTATAACTCCCAGTTGAGATGTTTTGCTAACTTCAACTTTTCTGAATCCAATCGGAACTTTAATGGCAAAACAGGTTAGCCCAAGATCAAAGAGCGAGGTCCCCATGGACGTTGCTTCATCCCACAGCAGTGGCACCGGCCCAATCGTGCATTATGAATTGCCAACTGCTGATGCTCTAGAGGCTAAACTAGTGGTAGAAAGAGATTCTGCTTCTGCACTTAGAGATGAAGTTGACATGTTGAGGAAGCAAACAGCACAAACACAAGTAGTACTCAAGACAACCATTAAATATTTGGTGGATTTCAAAACGAAGCAAGCTGAGACTGACCAGATTGTTAAGGTCCTGAAGGAAAAAAGGAAATTAAATTCCTACTTGGTAAATCATAGGTGAAATGTTCTTTCCATAGTTGAATAACCTTTGTGTTGTCTGTTCATGTAATCAATCAAACCATTTGTTTTAGAGATCATGTAATAATTGTTTTTTTTTTGTTTTTTGGTTTGTAATTTTATTTGAGCACAAGTCTGTATTAATTAATAAGACTTGGAGACATTTCATTTGGATTGATATGCCAGACCTACAAATATGCCAATCGGGCTGAATGTGCATTCAGCAATAGTAGTAGTATAGATGGACCATAAGTGGCACGCATCGGAAAGGGCCAAGATGCTGGCTAAAAAAGGATGTTGTTGTAGCCAAAAAAAGTACAACGGCCTGGCTTATGTATGTTAGTTGATATTATTGATCCATATACTCTGTAAGTGTTTATATGTCTGTTAGTTCTGTACATTCTTGGTTGATTGACTCGGTATTTGAATCTTGATACATCGCTTGTGTACATATCTAAATGGGAGTACACATTATGTTGCGTGTGACATTTGAGTTGGACATGAAGTGTTCCAAATATTCGAATTCACCTTAAACTGGATTCTAGTTTCTGAATTTGAGTATTGGCATTTGTAAACCATATTCATATATGACAGTGGAATACATCTTTGTCGTCCTTTTGAATATATATAAAAACACATAGAATGATTTATAAAGATTCATATAGGAATACAAAATGGATTCGAATTTAGTTGCCAGGGTAAACGTGGATGCTTATTGTCCCAAAATCCAAAAGAAGCAGCAAAATGTCCACTCCCACGCCGGCTGCCCGAAGCCAAGTGTTTGGGAGATGGAAATTACTGTGTACCCATTACACGGACAATCTATCGGCCCGATTTCCACTGCTCTAAATAGGGGTAGGTTAGTAACTTCAATTAGACGTGACACGACCGCCTCTGAGCCCATTCCGACATGGTGGGTGTCAAACATGGGCGGCAAAACACATTTGATTCAAGCTCGTCCGAAAGACCTCTGTTTCTCCCTCCATTCCCCATTCGTACACGGTGGGCGGCAAAACAAACTCGACTCGGCCGAAATCGATGTAGGCAAATATTTTCAATAGGGGCAGGTTTGTAACTTCACTCAGACGTGACACAACCGCCCTACCTGTCAGCCCCGTTCATACACCGTGGGAGCCAACCATGGGCTCCAACCACCCTCTCCTCGCCCGAAATCGCTCTGGGCAAATATTGGCGAGATGCGACATTACCGTCCTATCCCCAACCGACGAGACGTCCAAATTTTAAATGGGGGCTAAGTTCGTAACTTTCCCATATTTCAGATAGGCGTGTCCCAAAAAACATGGTTCCCCGTACCTCTCCCTCCATTTTCCCATTCATACACCGTCCGCTCTAGAACACCCCATCCCCACACCAGCCTCCGTCCACCACCCCATCCATCGCCGATGTCCTCCACCACATCCATCGCCACCGTCCTCCACCATGCCGGAGAGCATACCAAGACCGCGTCGTCCACTGCTAGAGATGGACGTTTCTCATCCACGGTGACGGACCAATAGCCTTGCATTGCGTCCTCTCGCTTCATCGGCGTCGTCGTCCTCTTTGTCGGGGCCGCTCACACAACCTTCTCTTCCACCGCAACGGGACTTATCCCCCGATGCACCCGTCTACCATCGCAGATCTGCTTCAACGCCACCGACAGCCATCGCACCCCCGATGCCTACACGGCACCGCAAGAGAGGTGGTACTTCATATCTCCTCAACTTTTTGATCTCAACCAGAAAATAGATCTTAACTTGGTTACTCTGCTTTCTTTTCAGCTCTTAGAATTTAGTTCTTAGTTCGAAGCAAACAATGGATGCTAAATATCATTTCTCCGGTTTGCAGCTTCAAATCTGCCATGGCACAGCCATAATATGGTTTAATTGATCATGCTTAGGGTTTAATTGATTATGTTGGTTCCATGGTTGTTTCTTTAATAGAAATCGGAGGGGAAACCCTCTTTTGCTAAAAAAAATATGCTTAGAGTTTCCCCCTTTTATGATCACTATACGATCAGAATACGTGCTTCGTGTCATAATAACACTGCTCCACCCATCAAGCTAAACAAGCTTAGATGTTCAAATACGAATCTGATATTATTAAAACAGAGTTGTTTAATTGGTCAGCTAAATGTTCCTAAATTAGTTTCGAAAATGCATGTTCGCCGCTCGGGTGTGTATCTCTACAGGGTGCCCACGGTGGGCCGGCCCACCTTGGGATTTTGGGTCATCCCAGGCCCCGATTCCCCTCTGTTTTGTTGCGCACTTCCGATCTCTACTCGCCCCCAGCCGCCTGCCTCGCCGGCGACTTGCCGTCCCCGGACGGCATGACTCTAGGAGGAGACGCCGGACTAACAGGAGGCCAGGAGCCGCTCGCCCAACAGTGTCACCGCTGCCCGGGTGCACCGTCGTGCCTACCTTCCGAGTCCATTCAGGGCTCAGGCGTGTAGCACCCACCAAGCCAACCCGATTTATCATGAGATACGTCCTCAACACTCAGCAGCCACTCCTCATCACCCATTTTCTAATTGATTCATTACTCATTAGGAAGGACTATCATTAGGGTTTGTTGTGTGCTTAGTGCTACCTACACTTAATGGTTCAGATGTATTTCGCTAATCTTTAGTACCTCTAAAGTTCACAGGGTTTTCAAAATTCCGGCCCTCGGAACAGAAACTAGTCATTTTGGATTGTTGGTCTTAGTGACATTGACCCAGATTACTACTGCAAGCCAAGTTTGTTGACAATTTTACTTGTCTTTCTTACTCATTCGATATAATATCCAATTATTCATGTCGATTAGTTGCAAACAATAAGTGCTAGACAAACTTCTTCATTCAGATTTTGGACGGTCTCTTACTGCAGTTACAGTTCTGCATACTTGTCCTAATAAGCTCACAAGTAAATGATTGATTCACTACATCTATGCTTGCCTTGTCATATTTGTTGTCAATATTGTTTTAGGGTGGACCACCCTGTTTCTAAATACTGGAACCGTAGACATGAGTGAATAGTATTTCTCTATGTGATCTCTTCCATCATGTGTGGGTAACGAACACTGCATTGTATAGAAAGAAAGTGTCATTTCCAGCTTTTACATAGGTTTCGATCTTTTACATGGAATACAATCTGCCTACTTGCTTTGTGTCGCACTACCAACACTCCACCCTTGAAGCTAAACATTACGCCACTCATAATTGCTTAGTTTATTTGTTCAAATACGAATTTCATATGATTCTAATGTTCACACTTCAGTTTTGAAATGTGTGTCTGCCTGTTATAAAGACATAAGCGGTTTGTATTTCTGTGTGTGGTCTAGTCAGCACGGTTGGGGAGGTGAACTTTGCATATGCAGGGGTTTATAGGGAGACACTCTCCGAGTTGAATCCGCAATGCATTCCATAGATAATCTGACTACTTTTTATGTTTTCATGAATCTCAGATTCTGAACAGCATCATAACGATTATGAGCTTGCGCGCATGAAAAGAATAAAGCAGAACAATGCCATGGCTGTCAAACTTGGCATTAAGGGACTGAAATCAAGTCTGGATGCAATGCAATGCAAACGCTCTCCACCTACAGTTTCATGCTCAGAATATGATCCTAACAGTGATTTTGAGCTAGAGGGAGACCTAAGTCAATGTAGCTCCCTAGTGGAGGAGTCGGAGGAAGATGCTCTATCTTATTCACCCATCAAGGTACTTGCTCTAACTTTCCAAGGTTACATTGCTCGCACATATCTTGCAACTGATGCTTTCCATTGCTTCTACTTTGTTGAACTGCCATTAGCTTAGTTTACACATCGTGTATGTGAATATGCCCTGCCTATCCATTTTCAGTACATATTCCATCTGTCGTCATACCATATTTATCCATTCAAATGTTGTTCTTGTGTATCAGACGTTCAAAAGGAAGAGGGAGATTGCTGATCATGGAGGAGCACAAGCAAAGTATTTGGAAAAGGTAGTGGCACCTGATAAATCAAATAGCCCATTAGGTGTAGTTGCAATATCACCTGACCCACAAAATACCCCAACTCTAGCAGACTCTAGCCCTACTACACTGGTCATTTCTGATGCCCCAACTCAGCAGACCCCAACTGCAGCAAACAATATGATTATGCCAGTTGACATAGCACCAGCTGTACAATGCAAAACCCCCATTTCAGCAAAGTGTACACCAAATCCAGTTGCCAAATCCCTTTTTGAACCAGAGAGAGCCTCAATTGCAGCAAATAGGACCCCTGTTCCATTTCTTCCCAGTTTAGAAGATGGAGCTTATGTTGTTGTCAGGAACTTTGTGCGCATCTTTCCTTCATGGAAAGATTATACTGCAGACACAGAACAATTTAACTTACGCGTAAGTAACGTACTAATGTTATTCATGGTCATTACTGCATATGTTTCTGTTGACAGAAGACACAAGATTTCATTCTTTTAAATAGGCGAGGAGCAAACTGGATTGTGATGACGAGCAAGAGTTGGTTGCGCTTTTCAAGCACTCGTTGATGAAGTATCGTTCCTACCTGAGGCAAGCGCACTTCGATGGCAAGCCTCTGAACGAAATTTCTGTAAAGTCTCCGGTGCTACACTTATCCGACGGTGACTGTAATAATCTTGTTACACATTGGTCTCGGCTACAGCGTAAGGTACTGTCTATGATATCACATCACAATTTGAACTACATTTCTGCATTTGCCTTAATGTCTCACTTGTACGAAAACTGTTAGCAGAAGAACATTCGTTCTCAAGGGACCACAGAATCTCGCAACTATACTGCACACTACATTGCTCTTGTGAGTACCTCTTGTCCTGTATGACCATACTTACTTTCATAGTTGTTTGATTATGTAGCATCACTGCACATGTTAACCTCGTAATCATCCATTTGGTGGACATTATAAGATCCGTATGGACTCTTACACAAATTTAGAATCAACCCAATGCTTTTGAAGAGGTTTAGCTCTGCAGTCCTCTTGTAAGGACTGAACATGGTCTATCACTGTACTTACATTAACAGCTACTCCCTCCGTCCCATAATATAAGAACGTTTTGTACAGTACACCAGTGTTCAAAACACTCTTGTATTATGGGAAGAGGGATTGGTTCATTTTTTAGCATTCTGCATCTTATCTCCCTCGCCCACCATTTACTAAAAAAGATCATATCTATATTTAATCTTACCAACAAGTAGAATACACAGACAATGCCAGTGCAGAAGTGTAGCCCATTGCTCTTGTCAGTACATTTTGTCCTGTAACGTTTGTACTTCCAGGGATTGGTAGTTGATTATGTAGCATCAATCTGCATCTTATCTTCATTATCCTCTATCCCTTCCAGTATTATCATATCTATAATTACTCTCTACAAAATGTAGAGTACAAGCAATGCTTATGAAGAAGATTCTGTGCTGAAATTCTTGAGTTATCCTTCCCTTGACATGCAGAAGGGCATTATAAAGCCGGTGTTAACTGTTAATGTAAGTCGGTCCTTCTAAAGCCTTTATCCTCAATTGCTGCTTAATTTGCTCATACTCCCTATCGTTTACTGCTGTTTAGTTTGCTGTTTCTACCAAAATGCATGTTCGTAAGAACCGTAAGTTCTAAATTTTACCTTTAAAACCAAATTCCTTATTCATACCATGCACATTACTTAATACTCCCTATATGTATGCTTGGTTTTGTGGATCTATAATCCAGTGTGTGGTGAAGCAGCCCACTTTTGCACCTTGTCATCTCCTGTTTTATCTTACTGATGTGGCTGATGATATGAACAACATGCCATGCACATCATCCAAAATAGATATAATGATTTTCTTTGCCCTTCATCTATGCTTGTTATGTTGACATGGTAATCCAGTAGTGTGGTGAAGCTCCCCGCATTATGAACAATGCCAAATTATGCTATTGATATTTTGAACTTACTCTTTATTTTCTAATTTGAAATTGGATAGAATTAACAGAATAGTTATCATTTTTGTTTATACACGTGCAAAACCTATCATCTCTCTGCTTTGTTTCAGGCTGATATGCCTAATGGCATGCACAAGTCTGTTGAAGGCTGTCAGACAAACCCAACATATATTGCAGCAAAGAAGGCAAAACATCTTGAAGATAGCGAGACAACCCCAATGTCTTGTCTTGATGCAGTGTTCAAGTTACTTGAGACTAACAGTCAGACAAGCTCACAGAATTCGTTTTCTGAATCAGTTCGACTTCTTCAGTCCCAAGTTCTAGCAGAAAGGCATTCTGCAACTCAACTTCGACTTGAAGTCCTATCTCTAAGAAAGATTGCGGAGAACACCAATGAGAACCTCATAGATAAACAGCTACACCTGGAAGCTATGACCGACATGCTAGGCCGGTCTCGCAGCCTTGCTCAGCATCTTGCGCAGCAGTTCCCTCGTAAGGCTAACCTTTCTTGAACTGTCTTGGAAGTGGTCTCGGTTCAGTATTATTTTGTTACGCTGCAATGGTACCCAGTTTTTGTAATCTGCTTCTTCGTTGCGCTTTATGATCACTGGTGGCGAACTTCGATGCCCAGTGGATGTAATATACCTTAAATCCTTTATTGTATAGTGTAGGTTTATTCTTAGTTACTATGCCGTAATTTCTTTATTGTATAGAGTAGGTTTGTTCTTAATTCCTACTAGTTACTGCCATCATTCGCTATCTGAAAAAAATCAGATGTAGTCGACCGGGTCGAAACATTCGACTCTAACGGGCCAGGTTTTTAGCGGGCCACAATTGGGCCGGCCTGCGTCTTTCTTGGGCCCGAATGGTTGGGGCCTTCACACATTGTGCCAGGCCCAAACTTACACCGGCCTATATTTTAGTTGGGCCTTTTGTCGACCCAGCGCTTAGTTTGGCCCAGGTAGCATTGAGCCATTAACAGGCTGAATATTGTAATGGCCTGTTACGGCCGAGATGAAACCATGGGCCTTTAGCAGGCCAAAATGCATGTTGGGCCTCAGTTTTCACTAGTCGTCGACGTGCCTTCAGCAGGCCGAAATGTAGACCGGGCCATTTTCGGCCCAGTTAGCTCACGGGCCGTTACCAGGCCGAAACATATCTCGGGCCTTAGTTGGCCCACTGATATCATGGGCCTTCAAGAGGGCGAAAGCTTAGTATAGGCATCAATGGGCCGAATTACATGACAGGCCTTTAATAGGCCCAAAGTCACGTTGGGCTTAACTGTTGCCACCTTTAGCATGGGCCGTTAGTGGGCCCGATGTCCCGTCGGACCATATATGGCCCATGGGAAGCACGGGCCATTCCCAGGCCGAAAGTCACACCGGGCTAAAATGGGCCCATGTCTACATCAGGCCTCTAACAGGCCGAAAGTCACAGGGCTGTAGTTGGGCCCAAATATTCGGCAAACAATTAACGGGCCAGATCTGGCTTCGGGTCGTAAATGGGCCCAAATATTGGGCGAACAATTAACGGGCCAGATCTGGCTTCGGGTCGTAAATGGGCCCAAATATTGGGCGAACAATTAACGGGCCAGATCTGGCTTCGGTCCGTAAATAGGCCTTTATTAAGCAGGCCGTTATTGGGCTGACCCACTAGTACCTAATTAAGTTCTACGGGCCTTTGACTGGGCCGGCCTTTTTAACCTATATGGGCCTCTGTTGGGCCCAGCCACGTGTTGACGTATCATAGGCATGTCTCCTCCAATGGACGGGCGACATCTGGCCCACTGACGAGCTGATAGGTGTTCCCTTCGGCCAATCAGAATTTTACACGTGGAAATTTCCCATTGGTCGGGGCTGTTAACGGGTTATCGGATCCAAAATCCGACCCGATAGCTTAACGGCATTCCGTTACGGTGGATGCCACGTGTCGGTCACCCTTGACAAAAGCACTTATGTGACGCGCGATTTATCGTCATGGAAGTGGACACTTCCGTGATGATAATTTTGGTAATGTCATAGAACACTTCTACGACAGCACAGGTATGACTTTCTTGATTCTGTCATAAATTTGTTATGGATGTACATGCATGACAAAAAACGCGACCTACTGTGACAAACACATATCCTTAGGGAAGTGTATTTTTTTTGTAGTGATTGGACGACTATATTTGGACACCGGAAAGGCTCCAGGTGAGATTGGGACAATACCGGAGATCCGGGAGGTTATCGGAACCCCTTGGGAGGTATATGGGCCTTAATGGGCCTTAGTGGAAAGGAGGGGAAAGGAGCAAGGGAGCCCCCCCCCCCCAAGCCCAATCCGAATTGGGAGTGGGGCCGGCCCCCCTTTCCTTCCTCTTCCTTCCCTCTCCCTCTCCAAATAGGAAAGGGGGGAATCCTACTCCCGGTGGGAGTTGGACTACCCCCCTAGGGGGCGCCTCTCCCCAAGGCCAGCCCCCTCCTCCACTCCTTTATATATGGGGGAGGGGGGCACCCCATAGACTTAACAATTGATCATTGATCTCTTAGTCGTGTGCGGTGCTCCCCTCCACCATAGTCCTCCTTGATAATATCGTAGTGGTGCTTAGGCGAAGCCCTGCGATGGTAGAACATCATCATCGTCACCACGCCGTCGTGCTGACAGAACTCTCCCTCGACACTCGGCTGGATCGGAGTTCGAGGAACGTCATCGAGCTGAACGTGTGCAAGAACTTGGAAGTGCCGTGCTTTCGGTGCTTGATCGGTCAGGCCGTGAAGACGTACGACTACATCAACCATGTTGTGTAACACTTCCGCTTACGGTCTACGAGGGTACGTAGACAACACTCTCCCCTCTTGTTGCTATGCATCACCATGATCTTGCGTGTGCGTAGGAAATTTTTTGAAATTACTATGTTTCCCAACAGTGGCATCCGAGCCAGGTTTTATGCGTTGTTGTTATATGCACGAGTAGAACACAAGTGAATTGTGGGCGATACAAGTCATACTGCTTACCAACATGTCACACTTTGGTTCGGCAGTATTGTTGGATGAAGCGGCCCGGACCAACATTACGCGTACGCTTACGCGAGACTGGTTCTACCGACGTGCTTTGCACACAGGTGGCTGGCGGGTGTCAGTTTCTCCAACTTTAGTTGAACCGAGTGTGGCTACGCCCGGTCCTTGAGAAGGTTAAAACAGCACTAACTTGACGAACTATCGTTGTGGTTTTGATGCGTAGGTAAGAACGGTTCTTGCTCAGCCCGTAGCATCCACGTAAAACTTGCAACAACAAAGTAGAGGATGTCTAACTTGTTTTTGCAGGGCATGTTGTGATGTGATATGGTCAAGACGTGATGCTATATTTTATTGTATGAGATGATCATGTTTTGTAACCGAGTTATTGGCAACTGGCAGGAGCCATATGGTTGTCACTTTATTGTATGCAATGCAATCGCCCTGCAATTGCTTTATTTTATCACTAAGCGGTAGCAATAGTCGTAGAAGCAATAGTTGGCGAGACGACAACGATGCTACGATGGAGATCAAGGTGTTGCGCCGGTGACGATGGTGATCATGATGGTGCTTCGAAGATGGAGATCACAAGCACAAGATGATGATGGCCATATCATATCACTTATATCGATTGCATGTGATGTTTATATTTTATGCATCTTATCTTGCTTTGATTGACTGTAGCATTATAAGATGATCTCTCACTAAATTTCAAGATAAAAGTTTTCTCCCTGAGTATGCACCATCGCCAAAGTTTGTCGTGCCCAGACACCACGTGATGATCGGGTGTGATAAGCTCTACGTCCATCTACAACGGGTGCAAGCCAGTTTTGCACACGTAGAATACTCAGGTTAAACTTGACGAGCCTAGCATATGCAGATATGGCCTCGGAATACTGAGACCGAAAGGTCGAGCGTGAATCATATAGTAGATATGATCAACATAGTGATGTTCATCATTTAAAACTACTCCATTTCACGTGATGATCGGTTATGGTTTAGTTGATTTGGGTCACGTGATCACTTAGATGATTAGAGGGATGTCTATCTAAGTGGGAGTTCTTAAGTAATATGATTAATTGAACTTAAATTTATCATGAACTTAGTACCTGATAGTATTTTGCTTGTCTATGTTTATTGTAGATAGATGGCTCGTGTTGTTGTTCCGTTGAATTTTAATGTGTTCCTTGAGAAAGCAAAGTTGAAAGATGATGGTAGCAATTACACGGACTGGGTCCATAACTTGAGGATTATCCTCATTACTGCACAGAAGAATTACATCCTAGAAGCACCGCTAGGTGCCAAACCTGCTGCAGGAGCAACACTAGATGCTATGAACGTCTGGCAGAGCAAAGCTGATGACTACTCGATAGTTCAGTGTGCCATGCTTTACGGCTTAGAACCGGGACTTCAACTATGTTTTGAACGTCATGGAGCATATGAGATGTTCCAGGAGTTGAAGTTAATATTTCAAGCAAATGCCCGGATTGAGAGATATGAAGTCTCCAATAAGTTCTACAGCTGCAAGATGGAGGAGAATAGTTCTGTCAGTGAGCATATACTCAGAATGTCTCGGTATAACAATCACTTGATTCAACTGGGAGTTAATCTTCCAGATGATAGCGTCATTGACAGAATTCTTCAATCACTACCACCAAGCTACAAGAGCTTCATGATGAACTATAATATGCAAGGGATGGATAAAACTATTCCCGAGCTCTTCGCAATGCTAAAGGTTGCGGAGGAAGAAATCAAGAAGGAGCATCAAGTGTTGATGGTCAATAAGACCACCATTTTCAAGAAAAAGGGCAAAGGGAAAAAGAAGAGGAACTTCAAAAAGAACAGCAAACAAGTTGCTGCTCAAGAGAAGAAACCCAAGTCTGGACCTAAGCCTGAGACTGAGTGCTTCTACTGCAAGCACACTGGTCACTAGAAGCGGAACTGCCCCAAGTATTTGGCGGATAAGAAGGATGGCAAGGTGAACAAAGTTATATGTGATATACATGTTATTGATGTGTAGCTTACCAGAGCTCGCAGTAGCACTTGGGAATTTGATACTGGTTCTGTTGCTAACATTTGCAACTCGAAACAGGGACTACGGATTAAGCGGACACTGGCCAAGGACGAGGTGACGATGCGCGTGGGAAATGGTTCCAAAGTCGATGTGATCGCCGTCGGCACGCTACCTCTACATCTACCTTCGGGATTAGTTTTAGACCTAAATAATTGTAATTTGGTGCCAGCGTTGAGCATGGACATTATATCTGGATCTTGTTTGATGCGAGACGGTTATTCATTTAAATCTGAGAATAATGGTTGTTCTATTTATATGAGTAATATCTTTTATGGTCATGCACCCTTAAAGAGTGGTCTATTTCTAATGAATCTCGATAGTAGTGACACACATATTCATAATGTTGAAGCCAAAAGATGCAGAGTTGTTAATGATAGTGCAACTTATTTGTGGCACTGCCGTTTAGGTCATATTGGTGTAAAGCGCATGAAAAAACTCCATACTGATGGACTTTTGGAATCACTTGATTATGAATCACTTGGTACTTGCGAACCATGCCTCATGGGCAAGATGACTAAAACACCGTTCTCCGGAACTATGGAGCGAGCAACTGATTTGTTAGAAATCATACATACTAATGTATGTGGTCCAATGAATATTGAGGCTCGCGGCGGGTATCATTATTTTCTCACCTTCACGGATGATTTGAGCAGATATGGGTAAATCTACTTAATGAAACATAAGTCTGAAACATTTGAAAAGTTCAAAGAATTTCAGAGTGAAGTTTAAAATCATCGTAACAAGAAAATAAAGTTTCTACGATCTGATCGTGGAGGAGAACATTAGAGTTACAAGTTTGGTTTACATTTAAAGCAATGCGGAATAGTTTCGCAACTCACGCCACCCGGAACACCACAGCGTAATGGTGTGTCCGAACGTTGTAATCGTACTTTACTAGATATGGTGCGATCTATGATGTCTCTTACTGATTTACCGCTATCGTTTTGGGGTTATGCTTTAGAGACGGCCACATTCACGTTAAATAGGGCACCATCAAAATCTGTTGAGACAACGCCTTATGAACTGCGGTTTGGCAAGAAACCAAAGTTGTCGTTTCTTAAAGTTTGCGGATATGATGCTTATGTGAAAAAGCTTCAACCCGATAAGCTCAAACCCAAATCGGAGAAATGTGTCTTCATAGGATACCCAAAGGAAATTGTTGGGTACACCTTCTATCACAGATCCGAAGGCAAGACTTTTGTTGCCAAGAATGGATCCTTTCTAGAGAAGGAGTTTCTCTCGAAAGAAGTGAGTGGGAGGAAAGTAGAACTTGATGAGGTAACTGTACCTACTCCTTTATTGGAAAATAGTTCATCGCAGCAACCGGTTCCTGTGACGACTACACCAATAAGTGAGGGAGCTAATGATGTTGATCATGAAACTTCAGATCAAGTTACTACAGAACCTCGTAGGTCAATCAGAGTAAGATCCACACCAGAGTGGTACGGTAATCCTATTCTGGAGGTCATGTTACTTGACCATGGCGAACCTAAGAACTATGAGGAAGCGATGATGAGCCCAGATTCCGCAAAATGGCTTGAGGCCATGAAACCTGAGATGGGATCCATGTATGAGAACAAAGTATGGACTTTGGTTAATTAGCCCGATGATCGGCAAGCCATCGAGAATAAATGGATCTTCAAGAAGAAGACTGACGCTGATGGTAATATTACTGTCTACAAAGCTCGACTTGTTGCGAAAGGTTTTCGACAAGTTCAAGGGGTTGACTATGATGAGACTTTCTCACCCGTAGTGATGCTTAAGTCTGTCCGAATCATGTTAGCAATTGTCGCATTTTATGATTATGAAATTTGGCAAATGGATGTCAAAACTGCATTCCTGAATGGATTTTTGGAAAGAGTTGTATATGATGCAACCAGAAGGTTTTGTCGATCCAAAGGATGCTAACAAAGTGTGCAAGCTCCAGCGATCCATTTATGGACTGGTGCAAGCCTCTCGGAGTTGGAATAAACACTTTGATAGTGTGATCAAAGCATATGGTTCTATACAGACTTTTGGAGAAGCCTGTATTTACAAGAAAGTGAGTGAGAGCTCTGTAGCATTTCTAATATTATATGTGGACGACATATTATTGATTGGAAATGATATAGAATTTCTGGATAGCATAAAAGGATACTTGAATAAAAGTTTTTCGATGAAAGACCTCGGTGAAGCTGCTTACATATTGGGCATCAAGATCTATAGAGATAGATCAAGATGCTTAATTGGACTTTCAGAAAGTACATACCTTGATAAAGTTTTGAAAAAGTTCAAAATGGATCAAGCAAAGAAAGGGTTCTTGCCTGTAATACAAGGTGTGAAATTGAGTCAGACTCAATGCCCGACCACTGCAGAAGATAGAGAGAAAATGAAAGAAGTTCCCTATGCTTCAACCATAGGCTCTATCATGTATGCAATGTTGTGTACCAGACCTGATGTGTGCCTTGCTATTAGTTTAGCAGGGAGGTACCAAAGTAATCCAGGAGTGGATCACTGGACAGCGGTCAAGAACATCCTGAAATACCTGAAAAGGACTAAGGATATGTTTCTCGTTTATGGAGGTGACAAAGAGCTAGTCGTAAATGGTTACGTCGATGCAAGCTTTGACACTGATCCGGAAGATTCTAAATCACAAACCGGATATGTGTTTATATTGAACGGTGGAGCTGTCAGTTGGTGCAGTTCTAAACAAAGCGTCGTGGTGGGATCTACATGTGAAGCAGAGTACATAGCTGCTTCAGAAGCAGCAAATGAAAGAGTCTGGATGAAGGAGTTCATATCCGATCTAGGTGTCATACCTAGTGCATCTGGTCCAATGAAAATCTTTTGTGACAAATACTGGTGCAATTGCCTTGGCAAAGGAATCCAGATTTCACAAGAGAACCAAGCACATCAAAAGTTGCTTCAATTCCATCCGGGACCAAGTCCAGGTGGGAGACATAGAGATTTGCAAGATACATACGGATCTGAATGTTGCAGACCCGTTGGCTAAGCCTCTTCCACGAGCAAAACATGATCAGCGCCAAGGCTCCATGGGTGTTAGAATCATTACTATGTAATCTAGATTATTGACTCTAGTGCAAGTGGGAGACTGAAGGAAATATGCCCTAGAGGCAATAATAAAGTTATTATTTATTTCCTCATATCATGATAAATGTTTATTATTCATGCTAGAATTGTATTACCCGGAAACATAATACATGTGTGAATACATAGACAAACATAGTGTCACTAGTATGCCTCTACTTAACTAGCTCGTGAATTAAAGATGGTTAAGTTTCCTAACCATAGACATGAGTTGTCATTTGATTAACGAGATCATATTATTAGGAGAATGATGTGATTGACTTGACCCATTCCGTTAGCTTAGCACTTGATCGTTTAGTATGTTGCTATTGCTTTCTTCATGACTTATACATGTTCCTATGACTATGAGATTATGTAACTCCCGCTTACCGGAGGAACACTTTGTGTGCTACCAAACGTCACAACGTAACTGGGTGATTATAAAGGTGCTCTACAGGTGTCTCCAAAGGTACTTGTTGAGTTGACGTATTTCGAGATTAGGATTTGTCACTCTGATTGTCGGAGAGGTATCTCTGGGCCCTCTCGGTAATGCACATCACTATAAGCCTTGCAAGCAATGTAGCTAATGAGTTAGTTACGGGATGATGCATTACGTAACGAGTAAAGGGACTTGCCAGTAATGAGATTGAACTAGGTATTGAGATACCGACGATCGAATCTCGGGCAAGTAACATACCGATGACAAAGGGAACAACATATGTTGTTATGCGGTTTGACCGATAAAGATCTTCGTAGAATATGTAGGAGCCAATATGAGCATCCAGGTTCCACTATTGGTTATTGACCGGAGACGTGTCTCAGTCATGTCTACATAGTTCTCGAACCCGTAGGGTCCGCACGCTTAAAGTTAGATAACAGTTATATTATGAGTTTATGCATTTTGATGTACCGAAGGTTGTTCGGAGTCCCGGATGTGATCACGGACATGACGAGGAGTCTCGAAATGGTCGAGATATGAAGATCGATATATTGGACGACTATATTTGGACATCGGAAAGGTTCCGGTGAGATTGGTACAATACCGAAGCTCCGGGAGGTTATCGGAACCCCCCGGGAGGTATATGGGCCTTAATGGGCCTTAGTGGAAAGGAGGGGAAAGGAGCAAGGGAGGGGGCACCCCCCCTCCCAAG
>NC_041393.1:123061599-123063150 GCF_002162155.2 Triticum dicoccoides
TCTTCCTTCCCTCTCCCTCTCCAAATAGGAAAGGGGGAATCCTACTCCCAGTGGGAGTTGGACTCCCCCCCCTTAGGGCGTGCCTCTCCCCTTGGCCGGCCCCCTTCTCCACTCCTTTATATACGGGGGAGGGGGCACCCCATAGACACAACAATTGATCATTGATCTCTTAGCCGTGTGCGGTGCCCCCCTCCACCATAGTCCTCCTCGATAATATCGTAGCGGTGCTTAGGCGAAGCCCTGCGACGGTAGAACATCATCATCGTCACCACGCCGTCGTGCTGACGGAACTCTCCCTCGACACTCGGCTGGATCGGAGTTCGAGGAACGTCATCGAGCTGAACGTGTGCAAGAACTCGGAGGTGATATGCTTTCGGTGCTTGATCGGTCGGGCCATGAAGACGTACGACTACATCAACCGCGTTGTGCTAACGCTTCCGCTTACGGTCTACGAGGGTACGTAGACAACACTCTTCCCTCACGTTGCTATGCATCACCATGATCTTGCGTGTGCGTAGAATTTTTTTTGAAATTACTACGTTTCCCAACAGCACCACCTTCTTTGGGTCGCTCAGGTTCGTCATCGACCGCTATGGCGATCTTCGACTCCGCGTTCCACCGCCCTATCTGGCCGTAGGCATGCTCCCATCGGAGCCCATGTCACCAATACCACCGGCCTCGGGCTTAAAAGGACGACGACCTCGCATCGACAAACCTCGCGGCCGAAGTTCCTATTCCGGCCTTGAGTTCGAAAAGTTGCATCGACCTTACAACAAAAAACTAGCACGCCCTTGTGTCGTATCTGAGCTTTGCTACCCTAGTCTCACTTCCGAAAACAAAATACGGCGATGATACCGCGCCTAGCATCATCTTCATTAAGCAGACGGAGGAAGGCGAGGAGACGGGTGCAAGCCTAAAACCGACCCCAACCAGGATGGTGACGAACCTTTACAGGCCATCTCCCTGGAGCAGGTTCTCATGAATGCCCCGGGCGGCTCAACGGGCAGCAGATCTTCAGCACCAACCATGACTCCAATCGTCACCAACACCAACGGATCTGCGACAACTCGCGTGGTTCCATCGTCCATGGCCCCCCCAGCCTCTGAGCCACTAAGTATCACTCCATCAGCACCACGTCTTCCACACTAATTTGGCGGAACCCCATCGGTTCCAACATCCTCATTACCGGACTCTCGGGGGTTCATGACTCTCGGGGCTGGGACATTGAGCCTCGCCAGAACAACGATGACACCAACTATCATCAAAGATCACAAATAGGGCGTTGTGGGTGCTGGACACACCCTTACTAGGAAATAACCCCACATATGAACCATGGAGGCCCTCAGGCAGGCCACCATGGTAGCCCAGTTACAACTTCAGAGAAACACAACGGAGGTCGCCACATAGCAGGCGCGGTGAGGGAACCAAGACCAACTAACGGAGACGCCGACCTCGACGCCAAACCCGTTTGACCACCAACCCCCTTACAGCCCTTGGGCGCGAGGCGGTCAACGATTTCGATGAAAATGATGATCCCTTGGGAGCGACGGC
>NC_041393.1:123063427-123099055 GCF_002162155.2 Triticum dicoccoides
CCGAAATCATCTGATCCATGCGAAATTTGAAGATTAGTAAACAAACTCGAAATAGTACTCCGTCAGTCTCATAATTTAAGACGTTTTTGACACTAACGCGGAGGGAGTACATTTCACCCAAAAAGGTGCTCAAGAATGTGAGTACATACATGATACATCAACGATCTGGAGATAGCACATACTAGAACCGGACAACACAACTAACGTGTCATGTCAAGTGTCGACGAGAAAAAAGAAAGAACTACACTAGACGTATCCGCTTGCATTGCTGAGCACCGTCGAAACGTTGGCCGGCGCACGGGCGCAGCCCCTGCTCCACCACGCCGGCGTCGGTGCGGATCTCACCCCGCGCCCCTGCTCCGTCTCTGGCAACGGCCGCCATGGTCCTCTTCACGCGGAGCATCTCCCTGAACGTACCCTCGTCGCCGTGTAGCACCTCAAAGTCGTTCCACCGTTTCCAGAACTCAGGGTAAACCTTGGGATCCGTGAAGGCCGCCGCGTATGCGTACAACGCCCGAGCGCGCGCGACTTCGCCGAGCACGATCTCGAGGTCGGCGAACCCGACGCACATCGCCCTCGCGCCCTCGTCGGGCAGCCCGCCGCCGACGATCGCCTGCTGGTACACGTCCCTCGCCTTCAGAAGGCCGTAGAGCTCGGTAGCCCGCGCGACGTACACCTCGTAGACGCCGAGCCTGTCGCCGGCAGGGACGGCGTTCGCGGCGTCCTCGTACACCTTCATTGCGCGGCTCGCGAGGCCGAAGTCCTCCTCGAACCTCGCGTATCTGAGGTACACGGCCTTCTTCCTCTCCGGCGGCGACTGCAGGACGGCCGCCTGGAACAGGTCCCTCACCCTCTCCGGCCTGCTCTTCCCGTGCCGCTGGACGAACCTCGTCAGGTACGCCTCCCATATGGCGTCGGCGTGCGGGTGCTTGAAGGACCTGACGCCCCGCTCGTACACACGGAACGCGTCCTCGAACCGGCTGTGCTGCTCGAGGAGGGACGCGTGGTCCAGCACCAGCAATGGCGTGATGACGCCGAGGTCGTGCATCTTGTCGTAGACGGCACAGGCGGACTCGAGCGACCCGTGTGTTGTCATCAGGTCTAGGTACACGAGCCACAGCTTGAGACACCGATGCAGTTTCGCCCGAACGTCCTCGCCGCCGGCAGCAGCGGCGCGCGTCGTGGCCTCGATCGATGGTGGCGTGGTCGCTTGCCGGATGAGATCAATGGCCCTCTCGGGATCCTGGTGCCTCAGCTCCATATTGGCCCACTCGCAGTAAACCGCGGCGAGGTGCTCCGCCGCCGTGAAGTTTGCCTGCGTGGCTCTGTGGAGGACGTCTCGGGCGCAGTCGACGCTGCCACGGTCCTCGTACATCTTGGCGAGAGCCAGCCAGAGCGTGTGCGGCGGCTTCCCCGTCGCCTTCGCCGGATCGACGGTCCTGACGGCCTCCGCGTAGGTCGCGGCGTGTCTCGCGGGATCCTTGTGGAAGATCTTGGCCTGCTCGTGCCACACCTGGATGTCGTGCGGGTTCTGCCTCAGCAGGACGCTGTTGAGCAGCTCCGGCCGGCGTTCGAGCAGCCGCTCCAGCCTCGCCATCGCCAAGTCTATGCTGTCCCTGTCGGCGAGCCAGCAGTCCTGGACGTCGACGGTGTCCGCTTGGCAGAGCTCGAGCTCCGCGGCGGCCATGGCGTGCTCGAAGTGCAAGTATGCGTCGAACACCATCCGGAAGTCCTTGACGGTGGTCGCCGTGGTCATGGCCTCCTCGAACACATCCCTAGCCTTGCCGTGGAGGCCTCTCCGCGCGTAGTGGCTGGCCAGGCTTGTCCACAGCACGCCGGCCTCCTCGGGGAACTTCCGGATGCTGCCGCGGAGGATTCCGTCCACCGGCATCCCGGCGACGTCCTCTGGGTGCTGGGCGAGCAGGCCACACAGGTCAGGCAGTAGCTGGCGCTTCGTTGTGCCCTTGACGGACACGAATCCTTCGTCGTCGATGGCCGCGGCGAGGTGTTGGGCGGCGTCCCGCCATCTGCCGGCAGAGACGAGGAAGGCGATGAAATCCTCCGCGTGGTCAGGATCGAACTGGAGGTGGCGGCCATGCACACGGACCGCGGTCGGGGCCGGGCAGTCGGGCAGGGAGGCGAGGCGGAGGTGAAGCGGCCACACGTGGTGGTGCTGCGTGACGGGCAGCGAGCGCAGCGCGCGGTCGAGCACGTGGCGGGCGCGTGTGAGGAGGCGTTGGTGGAGGAGCGAGGAGGCGTACATGTGCCAGACGCGCGGCATCCGGGACATGCCAGCGGCGAGCGCGCGCTCGAAGGCGGCGTCGAGGCCGGCGTGAGCGGCGTGGGTGACGGGCAGCGCGCGCGCGGCGTCGCCGAGCTCCGTGAGGTAGGCGTGCCACAGCTTGTACGACCCGGGGAGGGCTCGCAGCGCCCGCTCGTAGATGGCCGCGCGCTTCGCCGGCGGCGCCGCGCGACGAGCCGACAGGTAGCGCAGCCAGCCGGACAGCCTGAAGGGATCGCGCAGGACGTCCTCCTCGTACGCGACGTCGTCCGCCGAGACCTCGATCTCCATGGCCGCCGCCATGACCGACTCTTTCTTAAGTCGGCGCCTCAACTCAAACTGTGAGCGATCGTGAAGACGTGATGACGTGATGAGCGGGGGCTGCGACCTGCGAGCCCCTCTCCGTATTTCAAAGCTGACACGACCGAACCCGTCACGAAGTGGGTTCTTCTTCTGGAGTCGGCCATGGCCCACGAGATCGCTGCGGCGCGGACCCGGAATCGGTTTATTTTGTTGGGCCAGATATGCAACGCGGCGTAACGCAACAGTGCCCGGCCCCGCGGCTCCAACCACACGACACGGCCCGTATTCAGCGCATGTCCTCTGTATGGGCAGGCCCATAGTCCCTGATTTTTATCCTTTCTCTTTATTTTCCTTCTGGTTTTTCCTTTCTCTTACATTTATATTTTCCCTTTTTTCTTTTTCTGTTTTTCATGGTCTTTTATTTCCTTTTAATTTTTTTAATTTTCTTTTCTCCTGGTTCGCAGACGCAGCAGAAGAGGAGAGATCGATGATGGTACAAGTAGCATACGGCCTCTGGTTAGCGCGGAATGAGGCAAGAGACGGACGCAGAATAGCCGAGCCACGCAATATCATGCAGTCAACCTTCGGTTCGCTTCAGTGCTTGTAGTCGTGGCTAGGTGGTCTATGAATCTGGATGTAATTTTTATTATTTCTGGTGTTCGTTGTACTAACATGATTGAAGATGAATAAATTGAAAATCTTTCCCGCGAAAAAATAATAATCTTGGCTTACGTGAAGGAATGGGATGATGTTCATGCACGTGAGGCAAGAGTGAGCAAACCAAGGTCCATCAGGCTTGAGAGGTACCGAATGATGGATGGACCAAGGCCAACACGAATGGAGCTTTATCTAAACACAGATGCAAAGGAGGAGGGGGAGTAGTGTTACATGATCATGTGGGAGCTTACAAAGCCCCTGGTTGCCATCTCTTCGGTTGGTCTTCTGATCCAGAGAGGGTGGAGATTCATGCATGTACACCAGCTGTTCAAGTTGGAAATTAACACACAGAAGCTTCATCTGGAGCTTGGTAACCTGGGCATGGTGAATATGCTAAACAGATCGGACAAGAACCCTTGTGAAATCGGTGTTGTCTTCGCAACTCATCCTCTCCATCACACCGCTCATAGTGCCACCGTCCACGTTGCACAACATAAACAAGCTCGAGAGAGCCTTTCTTTGGGAAGACACAGACAAAACGACTGGTGCACAATGCAAGGTGAATTGGGACACGGTGTGCCGGCCAAAGGATCTTGGTGGCCTTGGCATACTTAACACGGAGAAATTTATCGGGTTGTCCGCTTGCATTGGTTGTGGTTTGAATGAAAAGATCCAACCAAGCTTTGGGTGGACAATGGAAAGCCCTGCGACAAGATGGACTCCGCCTTGTTCTATGCCTTCATGTCCATCTTTGTTGGAAATGGAGCAAGGACGCCTTTCTAGCATGCACCATGGGTGAATGGCCGCAAGTCAAGGGACCTCTGATTTACGAGGCGCCCAAGAGGAAAAACTGGAAGGTGAGTGAAGCACTCAACAATGATGCTTGGGGTCTCGAGAATAACGATCTCGGCCTCCTTTTCGCTAAATCAATTGCGTCAGTTTGTCACCCTGTGGACAACGCTTCATGGCTTCCATCTTGAAGTAGTTGTCGAGGATGATATTGTGTGGAAGCACACAACTAGCGGGCAATACACGACCGAGTCGGCATACAAAGTGCAATTCCTTGGCACAATTAAATCCCTATGGAACACATTGTATGGAAGGTAGGCTCCTGCCAAAGTCAAGTTCTTCACTTAGGTGGCTATTCAAAGCAAGGTTTGGACGGAGAATAGATTGGAGAAGCGCGGATGGCTAAATTATGGCCTTTATACACTTTGCAAGCGGGAGCAAGAGTCTGTTGACCACCTTTTCTACAAGTGCCGCTTCTCCATCCGCCTTTGGGGACTAGTCAAGGACTAGATGCAATTGATGAGCATTGACACTTCCTCATGGCATCTCTCGGACAACATCAAAGATTGGTGGGTGGGCCTTTCCGACACATCTATCCCCAACAGGAATGTGATGGCCTCGCTCAGCAAGCTCTTAGCCTGGACCATTTGGAACGGGAGAAACGCACGAATGTTCCTTCAGAAGTGTGCTCCGCCGATGGTCCTCCTCGCCAATATCAAGAAAAAGGATATCTAATGTCGCGAGAGTAGTAGATCACTTTTATTTCGGATGTTGCGGTTGTAACATGAATGTAAACTCTATTCCTCTTATTTAATGAATGAGGCAAATCCTTGCCTCTTTTCAAAAAAAACTCTCAGCATTGGGACCAACCATCGAAGGGATCAAGGGATGCTCAGGAGTTACCAACAGTTTAAAGTGATGTGGGTCAGGCGAAGTGTGAATAGTGGTGCGCATAGATTAGCTAAGGTGGGAATGGGGGATGAACTATGTAAAGTTTGATGTTCTGTTCCTCTGACTGTATTCTGGAGAATGTGTCAGACAAGATCCCCATTTATGTTTAATCTATATCTATACATAATAATAAAGTGATTAGTGCTTCTGTCCACCCATCAAAAAATTGCCCCCCATAGTTTTCATAAATTACCTACTATGCCACTCATAAGTGAAGAAAACAAATCAATTTTTTTAAAGTCGCCACCGAGTATAGTTCTTATACCGCGAGGCCTTCATATTTCACAAGCACAGAAGTGCCACAATGGTTAAGCACACAATCTTCCACGCTCGAGACCCGGGTTTGATCCCGTGGCCTACCTTTTCTCTCTCCTTTTATCTCCTCACCGCACACGCTCATGGGTTGGGCCATGTCGCGTGATTTTTAAAAACTGGCTGTATATTATGAAAAAAATTCACGACTTCAAAAAAAATCTCGCTCGAAATGGAAATGATCATGATTTTCAAAAATGGTCGTGTATTCAAATCATATCCGGGAATTTTTAAAAATGTCCATGAAAGAAAAAAATACCATCTTGAATGACTTGGAAAAAATGGTCGGGGAATACAATAATGTTCATGATTTTTTAAAAATGATCGTGTATTCAAAACATATTCATGAATCTGAAAAAATGTCCATGAAATTTTAGAAGACATTCAAAAAAATTGAAAAACATATCACAAATTTCAAATTTTGTTCCCCCATTTTAAAAAAATCATTAATTCAAAAATTGTTTGTTGAGTCAAAAAATGTTCATGAATTCGAAAAATGTTCATGCATTTCAAAAAAATGATCGTCTCAACATAACAAATGTTCGTAGTAGGCGTTCATGATGTGTTTTATGACTAGGATTTTATTAGTTTTGGAAAGTCTTTATATGTCTAGGCGTTGGTTGTAGTTCGTGTTTGATGAGATTTGTTTTTTACAGTTTTAAACATTCCCTTGCGCGACACAATGATAAGTGTGGCTTGCAGTGGGAAGCTCATAACCTTGAGATTTACCACATTGAATGCATTGTGATCATGTGAACATCGCGGCCATCATTAGCTAGAGTGGGAAGAAAGATAAGTGTTAACATGGGGCCCTCATGTTAAAATAGAGGACGCTCATATGTAAAGGTATTGATCCATACTTAGTTGGCTAGGTCGTAATATTTTTGTCTCTAGTTGCAACACACGGTCACGTTTGCTGGTAAGATTTATTTATTTATAAAATGAAGCGGCAATATTTTTTTTTTTGAAATATCCAGCTGGTGTTGGCATTCATTTCATTAGCAGAGAGAGAGAGAGAGAGTGCGGAAAACAAGTGTTGATCAAGTGATCGGTGGAAAGAAAGAAAATGAGTTACAGGACCAGCCTAGGATGCTCCTACGCTAGCAATTAACCTACGCAATCTCTCATGGCATGTCCCCAAAGAGGTGCTCGATGCATCTTGCTTCGGCGATCCTTCATTGCTCCATGTCCCGGCGGCAGGCATCGGTGATGCTTCTCGTGCTTGGTATCTCCCCCTGAATGTGCACGCGTTGTGCTCGAGCCATATTTGCCAGGCGACAAAGGCGAGCATCGATTTGGTTCCCTTCCTGGTATCTGGGGTTGCCTCGTCGATGATCATCTGGACACGCTCGACTGTTGTTCTCCCCGTGCTCTAGCTGGTGTGTGCCAAGACGTTGTATCCAACCCAGGTTTCCACTTTGTTCCACGCCTGAATGGCGACTGGGCACTCCCAAAAGAGGTGCATCGAGGTCTCGAGGTTCCTCATACATGGTTGACAGAAGTAACTCTTGTTCCATCCACGTCGTTGCAGCCTGTCATTGCACTAGAGCCTATCCAGGTGCAACAGCCAGAGGAACATCTTGATCTTGCCTGGTGCCCAAACCTTCTAGATTGATCTCATGAAGTTGATTGCCGGGCTACCCTCGAACTGTGCATCATATGCAGAGCGCGCAGTGTACTACACGGAGCTGCATAAGGTCCATCTGATCGCGCCATCCCTCCCCTCTTTCAATGTAATGCCAGTGCTTTGAATCTCCCTTGCCAGTTGAAGCACAAGTGCATGATGCTATCGTAGTCACCATGGCGAAGGTCAAGTATCCATCGACCCTCATGCAGCGCCTCCTAAACTGATATGTTCTTCCTGATGGGTCGGGCAAAAACCGCAGGGTACGCCAGGCACAGCTGCCTGCCTCCCAGCCACAAGAAGGACCAGAAGGAGTCTGTTGCACCATCACCAATGGTGACTGCCGTATAGGCTATGAACAGGGCACGGTTAGCAGCGTCGCAACTCGCAAGGAGTGCCCGTGCCGACCCACGGGCAGCCTGGTTGCGTCCAGGAGAGCCAAAGCCACCGGAGCCGCAGTGCACTTGCGAACTTCGTTGGGTCTGTTGGGGAACGTTGTAGAAAATAAAATTTTTCCTACGGTTTCACCAAATCTATGAGTTCATCTAAGCAACGAGTGATAGGAGAGAGATGCATCTACATACCACTTTGTAGATCGCGTGCGGAAGCGTTCAAGAGAACGGGGTTGAGGTAGTCGTTCTCGTCGTGATCCTATCACCGTGCCGAACGGACGGCACCTCCGCGTTCAACACACGTACGGTCAGCGTGACGTCTCCTCCGACTTGATCCAGCAAGGGGGAAGGAGAGGTTGATGAAGATCCATCAGCATGACGGCGTGGTGGTGGATGTAGCAGAACTCCGGCAGGGCTTCGCCAAGCTATTGCGGGAGGAGGAAGAGGTGTAGCAGGGGGAGGGAGGCGCCAAGACACAGGGTACGGCTGCCCTCCCTCCCCCCTCCTTTATATAGGCCCCCAGGAGGGGCGCCGGCCCTGGGAGATCTAATCTCCCAAGGGGGGCGGCGGCCAGGGGGGTGGAGTGCGCCCCAAGGCAAGTGGGGTGCGCCCCCCACCTAGGGTTTCCAACCCTAGGCGCAGGGGGGGCCAAGGAAGGGGCACACCAGCCCACTAGGGGATGGTTCCCCTCCCACTTCAGCCCACGGGGCCCTCCGGGATAGGTGGCCCCACCCGGTGGACCCCCGGGACCTTCCGGTGGTCCCGGTACAATACTGGGTGACCCCGAAACTTTCCCAATGGCCGAAACAGCACTTCCTATATATAATTCTTTACCTCCGGACCATTCCGGAACTTCTCGTGACGTCCGGGATCTCATCTGGGACTCCTAACAACATTCGGTTTGCTGCATACATATATTCATACAACCCTAGCGTCACCGAACCTTAAGTGTGTAGACCCTACGGGTTCGGGAGACATGCAGACATGACCGAGACGGCTCTCCGGTCAATAACCAACAGCGGGATCTGGATACCCATGTTGGCTCCCACATACTCCTCGATGATCTCATCGGATGAACCATGATGTCGAGGATTCAAGCAACCCCGTATACTATTCCCTTTGTCAAACGGTATGTTACTTGCCCGAGATTCGATCGTCGGTATCCCAATACCTCGTTCAATCTCGTTACCGGCAAGTCACTTTACTCGTACCGTAATGCATGATCCCGTGACCAGACACTTGGTCACTTTGAGCTCATTATGATGATGCACTACCGAGTGGGCCCAGTGATACCTCTCCGTAATACGGAGTGACAAATCTCAGTCTCGATCCGTGTCAACCCAACAGATACTTTTGGAGATACCTGTAGTGCACCTTTATAGTCACCCAGTTACGTTGTGATGTTTGGTACACACAAAGCACTCCTACGGTATCCGGGAGTTACACGATCTCATGGTCTAAGGAAGAGATACTTGACATTGGAAAAGCTCTAGCAAAACGAACTACATGATCTTGTGCTATGCTTAGGATTGGGTCTTGTCCATCACATCATTCTCCTAATGATGTGATCCCGTTATCAACGACATCCAATGTCCATAGTCAGGAAACCATGACTATCTGTTGATCAACGAGCTAGTCAACTAGAGGCTCACTAGGGACATGTTGTGGTCTAAGTATTCACACGTGTATTACGATTTCTGGATAATACAATTATAGCATGAACAAAGACAACTATCATGAACAAAGAAATATAATAATAATCCTTTTATTATTGCCTCTAGGGCATATTTCCAACAGTCTCCCACTTGCACTAGAGTCAATAATCTAGTTACATTGTGATGAATCGAACACCCATAGAGTTCTGGTGTTGATCATGTTTTGCTCGCGGAAGAGGTTTAGTCAACGGATCTGCGACATTCAGATCCGTATGTACTTTGCAAATGTCTATGTCTCCATCTTGAACATTTTCACAGATGGAGTTGAAACGACGCTTGATGTGCCTGGTCTTCTTGTGAAACCTGGGCTCCTTGGCAAGGGTAATAGCTCCAGTGTTGTCACAGAAGAGAGTGATTGGCCCCGACGCATTGGGTATGACTCCTAGGTCGGTGATGAAATCTTTCATCCATATTGCTTCATGCGCTGCCTCCGAGGCTGCCATGTACTCCGCTTCACATGTAGATCCCGCCACGACGCTCTGCTTGCAACTGCACCAGCTCACTGCTCCACGATTCAACATATACACGTATCCGGTTTGTGACTTAGAGTCATCCAGATCTGTGTCGAAGCTAGCATCGACGTAACCCTTTACGACGAGCTCTTCGTCACCTCCATAAATGAGAAACATGTCATTTGTCCTTTTCAGGCACTTCAGGATATTCTTGACCGCTGTCCAGTGTTCCTTGCCGGGATTACTTTGGTACCTTCCTACCAAACTTACGGCAAGGTTTACATCTGGTCTGGTACACAGCATGGCATACATAATAAATCCTATGGCTGAGGCATAGGGAATGACACTCATCTCTTCTTTATCTTTTGCCATGGTCGGGCATTGAGCCGAGCTCAATCTCACACCTTGCAATACAGGCAAGAACCCTTTCTTGGACTGATCCATTTTGAACTTCTTCAAAATCTTATCAAGGTATGTGCTTTGTGAAAGACCTATGAGGCGTCTCGATCTATCCCTATAGATCTTGATGCCTAATATGTAAGCAGCTTCTCCAAGGTCCTTCATTGAAAAACACTTATTCAAGTAGGCCTTAATGCTGTCCAAGAATTCTACATCATTTCCCATCAAAAGTATGTCATCTAAATATAATATGAGAAATGCTACAGAGCTCCCACTCACTTTCTTGTAAACGCAGGCTTCTCCATAAGTCTGCATAAACCCAAACGCTTTGATCATCTCATCAAAGCGAATGTTCCAACTCCGAGATGCTTGCACCAGCCCATAAATGGATCGCTGGAGCTTGCATACTTTGTTAGCATTCTTAGGATCGACAAAACCTTCCGGCTGCATCATATATAGCTCTTCCTTAAGATAACCATTAAGGAATGCCGTTTTGACGTCCATCTGCCATATCTCATAATCATAGTATGCGGCAATTGCTAACATGATTCGGACGGACTTAAGCTTCGCTACGGGAGAGAAAGTCTCATCGTAGTCAACCCCTTGAACTTGCCGATAACCCTTAGCGACAAGTCGAGCTTTATAGATGGTGGCATTACCATCCGCGTCCGTCTTCTTCTTAAAGATCCATTTGTTTTCTATTGCTCGCCGATCATCGGGCAAGTCAGTCAAAGTCCATACTTTGTTTTCATACATGGATTCTATCTCAGATTGCATGGCTTCTAGCCATTTGTTGGAATTTGGGCCCGCCATTGCTTCTTCATAGTTCGAAGGTTCACCGTTGTCTAACAACATGATTTCTAGGACAGGGTTGCCATACCACTCTGGTGTGGAACGTGTCCTCGTGGACCTACGAAGTTCAGTAGCAACTTGATCCGAAGTACCTTGATCATCATCATTAATTTCCTCTCCAGTCGGTGTAGGCACCACAGGAACATTTTCCTGAGCTGCACTACTTTCCGGTTCAAGAGGTAGTACTTCATCGAGTTCTACTTTCCTCCCACTTACTCCTTTCAAGAGAAACTCTTTTTCCAGAAAGGATCCCTTCTTGGCAACAAAAACCTTGCCTTCGGATCTAAGGTAGAAGGTATACCCAATGGTTTCCTTGGGGTATCCTATGAAGACGCATTTTTCCGACTTGGGTTCGAGCTTTTCAGGTTGAAGTTTCTTGACATAAGCATCGCATCCCCAAACTTTTAGAAACGACAGCTTAGGTTTCTTCCCAAACCATAATTCATACGGTGTCGTCTCAACGGATTTAGACGGTGCCCTATTTAAAGTGAATGTAGCTGTCTCTAGAGCGTATCCCCAAAATGATAGCGATAAATCGGTAAGGGACATCATAGATCGCACCATATCCAATAGAGTGCGATTACGATGTTCGGACCCACCGTTACGCTGAGGTGTTCTAGGCGGCGTGAGTTGTGAAACGATTCCACATTTCCTTAAGTGCGTACCAAATTCGTTACTTAAATATTCTCCTCCACGATCTGATCATAAGAATTTTATCTTTCGGTCACGTTGATTCTCTACTTCATTCTGAAATTCCTTGAACTTTTCAAAGGTCGCAGACTTGTGTTTCATCAAGTAGACATACCCATATCTACTTAAGTCATCAGTGAGAGTGAGAACATAATGATATCCTCCGCGAGCCTCAACGCTCATTGGACCACACACATTAGTATGTATGATTTCCAGTAAGTTGGTTGCTCGCTCCATTGTTCCGGAGAACGGAGTCTTGGTCATTTTGCCCATGAGGCATGGTTCGCATGTGTCAAATGATTCATAATCGAGACACTCTAAAAGTCCATCAGCATGGAGCTTCTTCATGCGCTTGACACCAATGTGACCAAGGCGGCAGTGCCACAAGTATGTGGGACTATCGTTATCAACTTTCATCTTTTGGTATTCACACTATGAATATGTGTAACATTACGTTCGAGATTCATTAAGAATAAACCATTGACCATCGGGGCATGACCATAAAACATATCTCTCATATAAATAGAACAACCATTATTCTCGGATTTAAATGAGTAGCCATCTCGTATTAAACGAGATCCAGATACAATGTTCATGCTCAAACTTGGTACTAAATAACAATTATTGAGGTTCATAACTAATCCCGTGGGTAAATGTAGAGGTAGCGTGCCGACGGCGATCACATCGACCTTGGAACCATTCCCGATGCGCATCTTCACCTCGTCCTTCGCCAGTCTCCGCTTATTCCGCAGCTCCTGCTGTGAGTTACAAATGTGAGCAACAGCACCGGTATCAAATACCCAGGAGTTACTATGAGTATTGGTAAGGTACACATCAATTACATGTATATCACATATACCTTTAGTGTTGCCGGCCTTCTTGTCCGCTAAGTATTTGAGGCAGTTCCGCTTCCAGTGACCCTTCCCTTTGCAATAAAAGCACTCGGTCTCAGGCTTGGGTCCATTCTTTGACTTCTCCCCGGCAACTGGCTTACCGGGCGCGGCAACATCTTTGCCGTCCTTCTTGAAGTTCTTCTTACCCTTGCCCTTCTTGAACTTAGTGGTCTTATTGACCATCAACACTTGATGTTCTTTCTTGATTTCAACCTCTGCTGACTTCAGCATTGAAACTACTTCAGGAATGGTCTTCACCATCCCCTGCATATTGTAGTTCATCACAAAGCTCTTGTAGCTCGGTGGGAGCGACTGAAGGATTCTGTCAATGACTGCCTCGTCCGGGAGGTTGATCTCCAGCTGGGACAGGCGGTTGTGCAACCCACACATTTTGAGTATGTGCTCACTGACAGAACTGTTTTCCTCCATCTTACAATTATAGAACTTGTCGGAGACTTCATATCTCTCGACCCGGGCATGAGCTTGAAAAACCATTTTCAGCTCCTCGAACATCTCATATGCTCCGTGTTGCTCAAAGCACTTTTGGAGCCCCGGTTCTAAGCTGTAAAGCATGCCGCACTGAACGAGGGAGTAATCATCAGCACGTGACTGCCAAGCGTTCATAATGTCTTGGTTCTCTGGGATGGGTGCTTCACCTAGCGGTCCTTCTAGGACATATGCTTTCTTGGCTGCTATGAGGATAATCCTCAGGTTTCGGACCCAGTCCGAATAGTTGTTGCCATCATCTTTCAGCTTGGTTTTCTCTAGGAACGCGTTGAAGTTCATGTTGACATGAGCGTTGGCCATTTGATCTACAAGACATATTTTGCAAAGATTTTAGACTAAGTTCATGATAATTAAGTTCATCTAATCAAATTATTTAGTGAACTCCCACTAAGATTTGACATCCCTCTAGTCATCTAAGTGTTACACGATCCGAGTCGACTAGGCCGTGTCCGATCATCACGTGAGAGGACTAGTCATCATCGGTGAACATCTCCATGTTGATCGTATCTTCCATACGACTCATGTTCGACCTTTCGGTCTCTTGTGTTCTGAGGCCATGTCTGTACATGCTAGGCTCATCAAGTCAACCCTAAGTGTTTATGCATGTGTAAAACTGTCTTACACCCGTTGTATGTGGACGTAAGGATCTATCACACCCGATCATCACGTGGTGCTTCGAAACGACGAACTTTAGCAACGGTGCAAAGTTAGGGGGAACACTTTCTTGAAATTATTATAAGGGGTCATCTTATTTACTACCGCCGTTCTAAGTAAACAAGATGCATAAAACATAATAAACATCACATGCAATTATATAAAGTAGTGACATGATATGGCCAATATCATATAGCTCCTTCGATCTCCATCTTCGGGGCTCCATGATCATCTTCGTCACCGGCATGACACCATGATCTCCATCATCATGATCTCCATCATCGTGCCTCCATGAAGTTGCTCGCCAAATATTACTTCTACTACTATAGCTAACGGTTTAGCAATAAAGTGAAGTAATTACATGGCGTTAAATCATTGACACGCAGGTCATACAATAATTAAGACAACTCCTATGGCTCCTGCCGGTTGTCATACTCATCGACATGCAAGTCATGATTCCTATACAAAACATGATCTCATACATCACAATATATCATTCATCATTCATCACAACTTCTGGCCATATCACATCACATGACAATTGCTGCAAAAACAAGTTAGACGTCCTCTAATTGTTGTTGCATCTTTTACGTGGCTGCAATTGGGTTCTAGCAAGAACATTTTCTTACCTACGAATAACCACAATGTGATTTTGTCAACTTATATTTACCCTTCATAAGGACCCTTTTCATCGAATCCGCTCCAACTAAAGTAGGAGAGACAGACACCCGCTAGCCACCTTATGCAACTAGTGCATGTCAGTCGGTGGAACCTGTCTCACGTAAGCGTACGTGTAAGGTCGGTCCGGGCCGCTTCATCCCACAATACCGCTGAAGCAAGAAAATACTAGTAGTGGCAAGCAAGTTGACAAGATCTACGCCCACAACAGATTTGCGTTCTACTCGTGCATTAGAGAACTACGCATAGACCTAGCTCATGATGCCACTGTTGGGGAACGTTGCAGAAAATAAAAATTTTCCTACGGTTTCACCAAGATCCATCTATGAGTTCATCTAAGCAACGAATGATAGGAGAGAGATGCATCTACATACCACTTTGTAGATCGCGTGCGGAAGCGTTCAAGAGAACAGGGTTGAGGTAGTCGTTCTCGTCGTGATCCTATCACCGGAGATCCTAGCGCCGAACGGACGGCACCTCCGCGTTCAACACACGTACGGTCAGCGTGACGTCTCCTCTGACTTGATCCAGCAAGAGGGAAAGAGAGGTTGATGAAGATCCAGCAGCACGACGGCGTGGTGGTGGATGCAGCAGAACTCCGGCAAGGCTTCGCCAAGCTATTGCGGGAGGAGGAAGAGGTGTAGCAGGGGGAGAGAGGCGCCAAGACACAGGGTACGGCTTCCCTCCCTCCCCCTCCTTTATATAGGCCCCCAGGGGGGGCGCCGGCCCTGGGAGATCTAATCTCCCAAGGGGGGCGGTGGCCAGGGGGGTGGAGTGCCCCCCAAGGCAAGTAGGGCGCGCCCCCCACCTATGGTTTCCAACCCTAGGCGCATGGGGGCCCAAGGGGGGGCGCACCCGCCCACTAGGGGCTGGTTCCCCTCCCACTTCAGCCCACGGGGCCCTCCGAGATAGGTGGCCCCACCCGGTGGACCCCCGGGACCCTTCCGGTGGTCCCGGTACAATACCGGGTGACCCCGAAACTTTCCCGATGGCCGAAACAGCACTTCCTATATATAATTCATTACCTCCGGACCATTCCGGAACTCCTCGTAATGTCCGGGATCTCATCCGGGACTCCGAACAACATTCGGTTTGCTGCATACATATATTCATACAACCCTAGCGTCACCGAACCTTAAGTGTGTATACCCTACGGGTTCGGGAGACATGCAGACATGACCGAGACGGCTCTCCGGTCAATAACCAACAGCGAGATCTGGATACCCATGTTGGCTCCCACATACTCCTCGATGATCTCATCGGATGAACCACGATGTCGAGGATTCAAGCAACCCCGTATACTATTCCCTTTGTCAGACGGTATGTTACTTGCCCGAGATTCGATCGTCGGTATCCCAATACCTCGTTCAATCTCGTTACCGGCAAGTCACTTTACTCGTACCGTAATGCATGATCCCGTGACCAGACACTTGGTCACTTTGAGCTCATTATGATGATGCACTACCGAGTGGGCCCAGTGATACCTCTCCGTAATACGGAGTGACAAATCCCAGTCTCAATCCGTGTCAACCCAACAGACACTTTCGGAAATACCTGTAGTGCACCTTTATAGTCACCTAGTTACACTGTGACGTTTGGTACACCCAAAGCACTCCTACGGTATTCGGGAGTTACACGATCTCATGGTCTAAGGAAGAGATACTTGACATTGAAAAAGCTCTAGCAAAACGAACTACACGATCTTGTGCTATGCTTAGGATTGGGTCTTGTCCATCACATCATTCTCCTAATGATGTGATCCCGTTATCAACGACATCCAATGTCCATAGTCAGAAAACCATGACTATCTGTTGATCAACGAGCTAGTCAACTAGAGACTCACTAGGGACATGTTGTGGTCTAAGTATTCACACGTGTATTACGATTTCCGGATAATACAATTATAGCATGAATAAAGACAACTATCATGAACAAAGAAATATAATAATAATCCTTTTATTATTGCCTCTAGGGCATATTTCCAACAGGGTCATGGATGCCCAGTCCCCCAATACGCTCCGGCATGGTGACCACCTTCCAGCCCACCTTACATTTCCCTCCGGTGACCTCCTCATCTTGTGCCCAAAGGAACCTCCACCTTGCCTTGCCGACGTCCTTGAAGAACCTCTTTGGCTCCCTCAAAAGTGTGATGGCGAATGTGGGCATGGCAGGAAGGACGCACCGTACCAACACTCGCCTTCCAGCAATGTGCATCAACCTCCCCTCCCATCCTGCCTGTCTTGCCCGAATCCTATCTAAGATGAACCGGAGGTGAACTTTGCCGGTGGTGATTAAGCGGCAGTATTTTTTATACGTATCTTTACCTAATATTAAGGAGAGGATTGTTTCTCTAGTTTTTTTCGTTCATGGTGGAACCCACATAATTTTCATACGTCCCAGGCTTCGTTCGTATGTCGCAGGCGTTCTCCCGATTCATCTTTTGTGAAAAAACAAACTACAGGATGCACAGAGCCTCAATGGGCCGGCCCATTAGTGTACAAACAGCCCGCGCCAGTAAAAGAATTTCCGGAAAAATACTGCCACGAGAGGAATCAAACCCAGCCGCTCACACTGGAGCACTCAAATGCTAACCATTAGACTAAACAAAACTAGGTGTTTAATTAGCACCACGAAATTTAAAATTAAGTACACAGTCACGCCAGATACTGAGAGGAATTTTTTTAAGTGAATAAATTTTAGAACGCGATTTTTTGCAAAGTTTTTAATTAAAAAATTTAAAGGCAAACATTTTTTAAAGAACAATATTTGTCCTTTTATTAACTTTGAAACCTGCGTATTTTTTGAAACACAAACAATTTTTTAAAAGTAGGAGGTATTGTTGTCATTATTTCTCAAATTCGCAATCATTTTAAAAACACAAATATTTTTTGAACATTAAATTTGAAATGGCAAACATTTTTATAAACATGTTTTTTTTTAAACTGGGAGGTACTATTAACTAAATTGTTTTAATCTATACCTATATTAATAAAACTCGGCGAATTTTTGAACTATGCCCACATGATGCTTTGTTTTACTTCACTTTATTAAACTAGGGATATGGAAAGAATCTTTTTCTCTGTCGCATCTTCACGTACAACGAGTCTCACTCGGTCCAGTGACTCCCGTCAAAATGCATGGGAAGTCCAACCAAGGTTTCATGCATGGTCTATCTGACACAAGCTACTCAATTTACATGATGACACAGACATATATTATGTGCAGTGCTTTTCCCTATTATATTAGCCAGATGATAAAAGTACTGCGTTCAACACTCTTGATCTTCGTCGGACACGAAGGCGGCTCAACAATCCAGCAATTGGACCTTGCCAACCTTCGTTAGTGACAACTGGTACTGCGACCACCGGCGATGAGAACAGCAAAGACGACAAGCGGAAACATGTGTCTGATGTTATATTGAAATGAAGGATGTGGACATGAGGATGAGGTATTAGTCATGTTTATTATGTTATGGACATGAGGGTGAGATCTTTAGCCATGCTTAATAGGTAAGGCGTGTGAGGGTTGTTTTCTCCATTGCAATGCACGGTCATGTTTCTTAGTATATCCTTAAAAAAAGAAGGTACTGATACTTCACCGCAGCGACGTACGTACTGTAAGGCCTTGTACAATGGGAGATGCTTGGGGATGCTTAAAAAAATAAATTGAGTTTTTCTGAAGCACCGGTGCCTATTTCTACAGAAGAAACGCTTAGTTAAGCGTCTATCCTGTACTTAAAAAAAATATGATTTATTTCTCTAAACACCTCTTCTAAGCATCTTGCATTGTACAAGGCCTAATGTACGCCACGAGGCACGCGTGCGCCGCAGATACACGGCGAACCCGCCGAGCCGAACATCAAGAGCAGCAGCCGAGACGAGCGGCGCGGGAGACCCAACCAGAGTCCAGACTCTAGAGTAGTGGGCGGGCGGTACCATGCAGCGTCACCTCGGTCGTTAGTACCACCCGACCACCCACCGGGGCGCCGCCCCCATAAATCAGCAGCATCATTGCCCGCCTCCACCGCCGCCGCCCTCCCGCCCCTATTCCCCCCGTCGATCGACCCCTTCGTGAACAGGGAGCGCGGATGGGCAACTGCCAGGCGGCGGAGGAGGCGACGGTGGTGGTGCAGCACCCGGGCGGGCGGGTGGAGCGGCTCTACTGGGCCACCAGCGCCGCCGAGGTCATGCGCGCCAACCCGGGCCACTACGTCGCGCTCGTCACCCTCCGCGTCACCGAGGGGGACGGCCAGCAGCAGCGGCGCGGCGCGGTGCGGCTGACGCGGGTGAAGCTGCTCAAGCCCCGCGACACGCTGCAGCTCGGCCACGCCTACCGCCTCATCGCCGTCGACGAGGTCACCAGGGCCGTGCAGGCCAGGAAGGAGGAGAAGACCAGGAGGGCTCAGCGGCAGCGGCAGCAGGCCGGCGGGGGGCCGGCCTCCGCCGGCGATGACCAGTCCCTGATGGACGACGGTCTCGATCAGGTATAGTACCTTCTTGGCCATAATTGCTCCCCCATGTTTCGCTGTTCATCGATGGCAGCTCCTTTGTTTCTGTATCATGCATGTTCTTCCGCGTGATGGTCAGTAATCAGCCAATAGTACTTTGCATGTACAAGAACCTACTCTTTTTCTTTGCTTTGTGGTCTCCCCCTGTTCGCTGGTTCATTCCAGCTCTTCACTAATCACTACGACTACCTCCTCATTTTTAATTTGAACTAGTAGTGCATATGTGCAATTGATCAAGACATGTCATTACTAAGTCTCTAAAACGTTGGTATCTGACGAAATAAGGAAGGCAATTTTGGGCTCATCGTTTGTTCTTCAGAAATTTGTATTTGTGTCCTTCCAATTTTGAAATTTGTGAAGTTCACAAGAGTATTTAGTCCTTATCCAGTCTCCAATATGAAAAGAGGTTTTTCTTGATTGTGACATAAGAGTAGGTAACTGAGTTAGTTAACCTGCTAATGCTGCAGTTTGCTGTTAACTTGGGGTAGCTTTGACCATAAGACCATTTGCACTTGTTATTTTTTTGTTCAGCTGGCCACCCTCCTAATTTGTATACCTTATTACGAGTTAGTATGACACAATAGTACCTAACCGCCCAACCATTTTTGATTTACTAAAGATATCATACATTAGCCGATCATGACACAATGATGACTTGAATAATGTACTCTAAACATGATATGATAGCTCCTTATATACATATAATGGGCATATTATTCCCACTCAAAGCTAGACTATACTTTGGGCCACATCTTGCTTTGCTCACACCACATGGAAACGGCAGCGACGGATACCTAGAATTTCCTGCCGCCGCCCAAACAAAATCCTGCGAGCTAGCTAGGTTGACATTCTCCAATCGCAATGCCAGATACATGAGGAATATGGCGCCTGCTACCAACTACTAGTGGACAAGGAATCGTTCACCATTTATTCTCTCAAAACTCATGGGAATCGTCACTCATTACGATCTTTAAAACTTAGTACTGTACAACATGGCAAATTGGCATGTTCTGATTACTCTGCTGCCGCCCGTCGTGTATATTGCAGTTGGAGCAGCAGGACAGGGACGGCCACCCGAGCAGCTCGACGAAAGGCTCGAGGCATCGCCAGTGGCGCCCGTCTCTGCACAGCATCGCCGAAGTCAGCAGCTGATGCGGCCGACGCATGGCCTGTATTTTAGAGTTCAAGTTCATCTCATCAGATGGTTGCTAGATTCAAGCTCAACACCGGAAGATGAGCGTCTGCAAATTACCGGTTTTAACTCATCTTTTTAGTGAGATTAAGGTTGGTGCCTCCGCATCTCAGTGTTGGGACAAAGAGGAAGTTTGAACTAGCAGTGTGGTGTTCGGTGTAGTAGTAGTATATTATTCAGTTATGATGCAAAGTACGTATCTTTGCAGGTGGGTTTTGAGGATCTTGCTGTTGCTGTGTACTATACTGTATTGTTGTCGTTGTTGGTGCCTAATTCGCAATCATAGGCTCGCTGCATATTTGCAATCATAAGGTTACTGCAATGATATATATAATCAGAGCTGGCTGGAATCCACACTTTTATTTGTTGGAAGCAAAGTACCACATGTATCCGATTGTTATTGTTTTGTGCAGGTGGAGTGGGTCGTGACAAGGCGGAAAGATCCTTGATCAGGCGCGCGCAAACCTGAACTGAATGAAACGTGGGTCCAGTTGTGTTGGAATAATTGTTTCAGCATAATGAATCAAAGAGGCATTTGGCCATGTTTCTACAACCTCCAAATAAGTGGAGTATATCCTGCAAGTAGCCAGGCGTATATGTTGATGCAAGTAGCCCAGTGCTGGTTACGAGATACTCCATGAGTAATTGTGGTATCTACGACGAAAGTGGTTTTTTTTTTTTTTGGAGATGGGATTGGTGCCTAACTGATTTCAGACAGCGGATTGTGATTTCCTAGCTTAGCATCCTGTGCAGGAGTAAGAGACGGTCACTAGTGCTCGCCACGCTGACCTACCTACCAAAGCGGTTCTCACTTTCACTGATTGGCTTTCAGTCGAGCAGCGCAGCCCAGCGCGCGGCAGCGTGACACGTAAACGAAGCCGCGAACGCCGTTGTTTTCAGGCGACAGGCGCACCCGGAAAGCGGGCGGGCCTTCTCGATCTCCTCCGCCCACTCTGCTGCGGAGCCAGGACACAAGCAGGCCACGCCGAGGACGCGACTGGCGGCCGCGCCCATGCCGTTCCAGGGCGTGGGGATGCACCACGGCTCCACTACTTCCACATGTTTGTGTGTGCGTGATCCTCCTCGTCCCCGCCAGTACGCTGCAACGCAACGCCCATACCATCGCAGCCTTTTTTGACGTCGATCATGCACGCTGCGGTAGGGGCGCTGTTCCGGGCATTTGGTTGGGTTCGGTTCTTTTGACGTGCCTTTGGCCGAAAGGAGCCCCGCGAGGACGCACGTACGCCGCCCGCATGCATGATTTGATGTTGGGCGGCAGCGGCACGAACTGGGACGGGCGAGCAAAAGTGGCCAGGGCAACGGGCCATCATATCGGAATGCCGGGTTACACCAACTGTTTACTTTGTCTCGCTGCCTTTTTCTTTTTCGTTTCTTGGTTCACGGTGGAAAGGAGGTACGCAGTGCCGACGCATGCCATCCGCATGCGCCCGGCGCGCACTCACGCGTGGCGGTTGACAAAGCTGTGTCACGTCATGGGCATATGCGGTTCGGCTCCATGGCGTTGTTTGGATAGGAAGAATATACAAAACTAGATCTCTATAAACTAGGAAAATTGTTTAACTGTATAAAACCTTGTTTGGCTGCTCCACCTAATCCATGAATTTAGAAAACTTAGGGTGTGTTCGGTAGTTACCTAGGGCTGAAAAATCCTCAAATCCGTCCCCCAACTCCAGCATCTAGCTTCCCACGAAAACTCCTGGAGTTTTGATCCCGTTCGGTGCGGCAGCTTCTCGTTAAAAGCTAAACAACCATGCCGCACGAGTGACAGGCACGAGAGCACACACGGACAACACGAGGAGAGGACCGACAGCGAGCGCCCCCACTACGCGAGGAGAGGACGGCGGCGAGCTGCGCGCGCGAGGAGAGGACGACAGCGAGCTGGTCCGGCGAGGAGAGGACAGCGGCGAGCTGCTCGCGTGAGGGAGGACGGCGACGAGCTGCTCGCGTGAGGGGAGGACGGCGGCGAGCTGTTCTGGAGAGGATAGGACAGCGGCGAGCTGCGCGCGCGAGGAGAGGACGATGGCGGCTAGGGTTGCGGGAAGGACAAGGGGAATGGAGGGGGCCTGTGGGTATGACGAGGGGAATGGACGAGTCGCTGGAGGGAGTTGACGAGAGCGAAGCGGTACGCAGGGCTCACTTCGCGGTGGCAGGCGCAGGTAATTTCTCTCAACTCCCGCTTCCCAGTTTCCTCGGAGCCAGCTTTTCCGAGCTCCGCGACTCCGTCGATTTTGCACGTAGTCCAGAGCCAGCTTCTCGGCCCAATAACCAGGATTGGAACCGTTCGGCTGGACTCCGAGGCTGGATACGAGGATTTCAGAAGCCAGAGGGCTCCCGAACACGCCCTTAGTTTCCAGAAACCCAGGATTCCGGGTTTGTGGAAAAACGACTATTAGTCGTTTTTGCAAAAACACGTTTCACAAATATTGATACCTCATGCAACTTCATTTGCCTACAGGAGACGAAATTAGCCGCAATTGACCCTTTTGTGGCTTCTTTTTTGGGAGGTCGAAGACTGAAGAACTTTGCTGAAAAACCTGTTGATGGCACCAAGGGGGGCATCCTTCTACTCTGGAATGAACACAATATGAAGGTGGACAACATCCACATTGGCACATTTTGCATCTCCGCGAATGTCTCTATCGTCAATACACCAGTTTCCTTCAAACTCACTTCTGTTTATGGGCCTACTAAAAGTAATCTGAAAGACTCTTTCTTCCAAGAGCTTGTGAGCATAAAACCTCCTCGGGGCACTAGATGGCTCGTTATGGGAGACTTCAACCAAGTTTATCGTGCCCGAGACAAAAACCGTGCAAATGTTGATCGATCTCGACTGGTGCGCTTTCGGAACGCCCTTAACTCCTGTGAGCTAAAAGAAATCCATCTACAGAATAGAAAGTTCACTTGGAGCAACGAGCAGACTAACCTGACCTTGAGCAAATTAGACTCTTTTTTCTGCAATGAGGATTGGGATCTCGATTTCGGCACACACATTCTCCACGCGCTCTCATCCTCACTCTCGGACCATTGCCCACTCCTCTTGGCTAGTGACAAGGGACCAAAACGACCAAGATCTTTCCACTTCGAGAACTTCTGGATTAAAATGCCCAACTTCAAGAAAATCGTCCAGGACGCCTGGGCTGAGGAAACCAGCCACTCCAAGCCCTATCAGGTGCTTTTCCACAAGCTTAAGAGGACGAGCCAATGCCTTCGCAAGTGGAGCAGGTCCATCTTCTCGAACCACAAAATCCAACTTCACATGGCCCTTGAGATCATCCTCCGTCTTGACATTGCGCAAGAGCATAGGGCACTGTCGACGGGCGAATGGAATCTGAGAAAGGATCTTTAGAGAAAGGTTGTGGCCCTGGGAGTTCTTGAGAGGGCAAGGAAACGACAAAGCTCAATAATTAAGTTGCTCAAAGAAGGGGATGCAAATACTCGTTTCTTTCACCTTTGGATCAACCACCGACGGAGAAAGAACTTCATCCACCGTATTAAGCACAATAATGGTTGGGTCACGAGCCATGACCAGAAAAAAGACATTTTTCAGAATCACTTTAGAAAAACCATTGGGAAGGCCCCCCGCGCTCCAAAGACTTCAACTGGGGCTGCATCCCGCTATCTTCCTGTGACCTCTCAGACCTTGGATTGCCATTCAGCGAGGAGGAGGTCTGTGCTGCAATACATGAGCTTCCAGGAGACAAAGCTCCGGGCCCTGACGGATTCACGGGCATTTTCTTCAAAGAATGTTGGGACATCATTAAGCCGGAGATAATGCTTGTGGTCAATAATTTCTCCAATCTTCATGTCAACAACCTCCACTGGCTCAACTCGGCTAACATTGTCCTCATCCCTAAAAAAGATGGGGCAGAGGATGTATCCAACTTCCGGCCTATCAGTCTCATCCACGCGGTTGCCAAGATCATTGCTAAGATGATGGCTACTCGACTAGCCCCTCACATACATGCGCTTGTCTCCAACACACAAAGTGCCTTCCTTAAGAAATGAAGTATCCATGACAACTTCATGTACATTTGCAAGTTGGCCTGCCGTCTACACCGCACCAAATCACCAACCTTGCTTCTCAAGCTGGACATCAAGAAAGCCTTTGACTCGGTTAGATGGGATTACCTTATGGACTTGTTGCGCCACCACCACTTCCCGAGCCGGTTCTGTGATTGGATATCTGCTCTCCTTTCCACGGCCTCCTCCAGAGTGCTACTTAATGGTGTTGCAGGCGACCCAATCAAGCACGGTTGTGGGCTTTGACAAGGGGATCCTCTCCCCCCTGCTCTTTGTCCTCGCCATTGATCCTCTGCACCACATCCTAGCCAAGGCTACTGCGCAAGGCAACCTCCATCCCATCCGTGGCAACCCCATCCGAGCCTCCCTATATGCTGACGATGCGGCCATCTTTGCTGCTCCAATCAAGGAAGATATACAGTTTCTTGCGTCAATGCTCTCTGCCTTTGGTGATGTCACTAGGTTGGTCACGAACTGCAACAATAGCTTGGTCGCGCCCATTCGTTGTGCCCACATTGACCTTGACGACATTCTTCAAGCCTTCCCGGCGGTTCAGACCTCTTTCCCCTTGCGATACCTAGGCCTTCCCCTGTCGGTGACTAGACTTAAGCGCATACATTTTCAATACCTCGAGGACAAGATTGCGAGCAAACTGCCGCCTTGGTCGGCTATGCATGTTGCCACCCCCGGGCGCATTGTCTTGGTCAAAGCGGTCCTCACAGCCATTGCGATCTACCATCTCACGCCGCTGGAGCTGCCTGCTGAGATCAGGAAAAAGATTGATAGTCTGCGACGTGCCTACCTTTGGGCTGGTTGTGATAAGGTGTCGGGTGGAAAGTGCAAGGTTAACTGGGAGCTTGTTTGCAAGCCTAAGATTTTTGGCGGCTTGGGTGTGCTTAATCTCGAGAAGTTTGCGACCGCGTTTCGTCTTCGCTGGCTATGGTTTGAATGGGCAGACCCTCCTAAGACTTGGATGGGGATGGAAACACCCTGTTCAAACAGTGACAGAGATTTGTTCTCGGCTGCCACAATAGTGACTATCGGGGACGGCAAAAAGGCTAAATTCTAGGAATCCCCATGGCTAAATGGTCTCCGGCCTAAAGACATCGCGCCAAAGATCTTTGAAGTGTCCAAGAAGAAGGCATGTCTGGTTAACAAGGCCCTTGACAACAACTTCTGGATCCAGCAAATCGATACAACTTAGGGACTGACTTTGCCACACATCCAGGAGTTTGTGGTTCTGTGGGAGATGATTGATGGTGTCGCTCTCAATCATGATAGGAAGGACACTATATCTTGGAAATTCACTTCCAGTGGCGACTATTCAGCAGCTACAGCATACACGGCGCAGTTCGAGGGCCAAGTTCTCAGCTCAACCTCTCCCACAATCTGGAGGAATTGGGCTCCCCCGAAATGCAAATTCTTCACTTGGCTTATCATCCAAAACCGTGTGTGGACGGCAGATCGGTTACAGCGGCGAGGTTGGCCAAATTGCGGACTTTGTCCCCTATGAAAACAAGTCCAAGAATCTGCCGCCCATCTTCTTTTCCAATGTAGATTCACCGCCCGTGTCTGGACCGAGGTGGTCAACTGGCTTGGCATTCAGGACCACTCACCGCTGACTTGGTGCCACGAAGACACGGTTCAAGATTGGTGGCTGAAGACGATCAACACGGGAGGGCATATCAAGAAAGTGATTGGCTCTGTTCTGATGCTTGTCATGTGGGAAATTTGGAAGGAGCGAAACGCGAGAGTTTTTTGCAACACGGCTTCACCGACCACTATTATCACTGCCAAGGTCAAAGAGGAGACCCGACTTTGGGCGTTGGCGGGAGCCAAACACATGAGTGCAATTATGTCGCGAGAGTAGTATTTTATTTTGCCGCTTTGCGGCTTTTGTCTAAACCTTCTTCTTAAATAATGAAATTGGCAAGTCTTTTGCCTTGTTTCAAAAAAAAAATACGGATACAACTACTTTTCTCCACATCTCTCTCGTTCCTCAACATTTCATTGGCTCTAGTTTTACTTGAGGAAGAGTGTAAGTCCTTCGGTAGCTCCATTGGCGACCACGAGACGAGCACAACAACTTGACCTTCAGGCAGGTGATAGACTGAGCTCCGGCGCCGGCATGGTCGCCGCCGCGTGGCTGACCGCCATGGACGTCAGGGTGGACAGCGGCGAGCACTCTCACGAGTTATGCGGTGCCTGGGTGTGGCTGCTCCGTTCACATCATAGACGGCCTCGACCACCAAGGTAAACGCTCGCCGGCGGCCGCCCGCACATACTGGAGGTGTGAGGGCAGGCGAGAAGCAGCCCAGGTGGAGCATGTGCAGGGAGGAAGCAACGACCTCGGTGCTATGGAAAGGGCCATCGCCGGTCGATAGCATGCGCAGCCTTGCAGGCCCGACCGGAGGCGAGCAGTAGCCTGGGCAAAGGAAGAATCATATCTAAAGCTTGGTCATGTACTCTCGTCAATGGACGATAGGGGAAGAAGGAGAAGGTCACTGGCTCACGGGTTGACAACAAAAGGAAAATAAGAGTTGGCTATCCAAACAATGAATTGTACCAGCCCGGTTCTACTTTTTGCTAACCCAAACAAAGTTTTCTATAAACTCGTTAACGATAAAAAATATTGTAAAACTGGTTTTGCGAAAATTCAGCTAAAAACTCGTACTATATATACCCATGGATAAAATTCACTATCCAAACAACGCCTACAAGTACAAAGCTGAGCCAATTCAGTCGAATAGTTACCGTGCGAGGTGCTCTTGGGTCGTCTAACTCCTTTTGTTTTTTGTGAGATGGCAACAAAGTCAACTCATTGATGCAAATTAAAACAACATTTTACCAACTGAAGTTTTCTCTAAATAAACACAATATGTCTGCATCATATCAAAAATATTGGAATGAATGCAAACAACATCGATCGGTCCCCCGCAAAAACAACAACAACAACATTTTTTTGAGGAACCGGCAGGAGCACTGCCTTTTCAAATAAGAAGGAGAATAACGTTTATGTACAAGAGTGTTCCGGTTTTTTGAGGAGAAACCGGACAAAAACCCCTAAAAACCCACACGATGGCACTAATCAGCCAATACCGGCTGCCACCTGTGCCCGGCCAAAGGCCAGAGACCTTTGCTTGATGTCTTCGAAGGCAATAGCTGCAACCTCTAGGTGCGTGAGGCGAGTTCCATTGAAGATGCGTCGGTTTCGAACCTTCCAGATGTTCCAGATGGTGAAAAGGAAGCGGCCACTCCGCCTTCTTCTGTCATTCTTGGGCAAATTGATGGTGAGCGAATCCCACCAGTCCGAAATCCCCATCGAAGGGGCAATGTGGGCGTGGCCCCAGAGTCCTCTCCCGTCCACACCTGGACGAGAGACCAAACTGCGGTGGCAAATGGGCAGTCCTTGCAGAGATGAGTGGCCGTCTCCGGAGCCCAAAGGCAAAGGGGACAGCAAGGGTCGTGCGGCCAGCCACGAAAGGCTAGCGTGTCGGCCATGAGGATCTTCCCATGGAGCACAAGCCAGGCGAAGAACTTACATTTTGGCTCAGCGTGTGCCTCCCAAATCTTGGTCGGGGAGAACCTGGGATAGGATCTAGAGAACTGGGCCGCGTAAGCCGAGGCAGTAGAGTATATGCCATTGGGGGTCCACCGCCAAGTGATGGAGTCCTCCTGGTCCGGGTTCAACACCACTTGAGTGATGACTGAAGCGAGGGCAATGAACTCCTGCAGGTGGGTAGGCGATGAAAGACGGGCAACCGATCTGATCCAGTTCTCCTCGTGGAGCTCCTTCATCATAGATCTCCGCTTCCTGGTGGCAATTTTGTACAGCTCCGGGAAGGCCCGGGACAGAGGGCCCCGTCCTTTCCAATCGTCGTGCCAGAATAAGGATTTTCTCCCATTGCCGAAGGATATGGTGGTAGAAGCCCTAAAGAGCGCCATATCCATCTCATCACAAGGCACCGCAGAGCCCACCCATTGGCGGTCAGGATTAGTCCACAAAAGCCAAGGCCAGCAAAGTCGGAGCGCCCAACCAAATCTCTCGAGGTCTGTGCTTCCCAGGCCCCCCATGGGCTTAGGCCGGTAGACAGTCTTCCAGTTGACCAGAGAGTGTCCACCAGACGCGTTTTTTGAGTCTTCCCCACATCAGATGAAGTTACGAGTGATCTTACTAAGCTTCTGGATTTCCCAAGTGGGGAGCGGGAGCACAGTGAGGTGATGACTTGCGATGGCGCACAACACGGACTTTGCAAGGGAGACCCTGCCCGGATGCACCAGATTCTTCCCCTTCCAGCCCGGCAACCTGCCCATTGCCTTGTCCAGAAGAGGTTGAAGGTCAACCCTTCTGAGCCACCTGGTATGTAGTGGGAGACCCAGGTATCGGCCGGGGAACGAGGCCAGCTTGGCCGGGAAGGCTGAGAGGATGGCCGGGAGATCAATGTCTTGGCAGCAAACGGGAAACACCTCGGTCTTGCTGACATTTGTGATGAGGCCTGATGCATCCCCAAAAAAGGCAAGGATTAGAGCGATGGCGTCGATCTCTTCTTTGACCGGGTTAGCAAAGATGCCAGCATCGTCCGCATAGAGAGAAACCCTGCAGGAGGCCGGCCGCGCCATGATGGGCTTGAGGATCCCAGCCTAGGAAGCCGCCCTGAGCATAAGTTGTAGAGGATCGATGGCCAGAATGAAGAGCATAGGCGACACCGGGTCACCCTAGCGAAGGCCTTTTCCATGCGCGAATGGGTTCCCGGCTCCCCATTTAACAACACCCTGGAGGAAGATGAAGCGAGGGTCTTGCAGATCCAGTCCCGCCAGTGCTGATAAAACTGAAAAACATCGATCGGTGATAAAACTGAAAGTTCCATCAATGTTTTCAAACTTGGCGTCTCAAGTGAAAACACTATGGAAGACTGAGCCTACAGAAGCTGGGATAGTAACCTCGAAGGTTTTGAAAAGCCGCTTGAACCGCCTACCCTAATAGTCAAGGTTCTGATGTCCCCAATGCATCATGGTTAGAGAATTTTCAACAAACGCCCAATGCGCGGCGCGCTAAAAACCAGTTTGCAGCGTGCCGATCGCCTGGTTTGGTGCGGCGGGCAGCGCTGGCTCCAACAGCCGCGGTAAAATGCAGTGTTAGAATAAATTTGAGGCACTCCGCCGATCATCCGAGGACCAAGCAATCACACGAGCACGACACCGAGATTTGTTAACGAGGTTCACCAATATGGCTAAATCCCCGGGGCCTGACTATGGGCGCTCCTCCCCATGATACCGCTATAATACCGCACCCGGTCGCCCTGGACGCCGACACATGCCGCCGACTTCCCCTGCGTTCAGGTGCTATTATGTTGGCATAGGTTACATCTTGTGTCTACCCTCGCTATATATGAGAGGCCTAGGATACAAGTGTCCTACTTGGACACGACTCCATATCCTATATAAACACAATACAACTACAAGTCCAACTGTAAGCTACCTTGTACACTATATTCGACACAACTCTAACAAACTCCACCTTGGCGAATATTCTCCACCACCATGAATTCATCAATGCGTCAAACTTCCATGTACATTGGACTTGAGCTTATCTCGTGAGTTCTACTACTACTCCAAAGACTCCATATGACTCCACCTGCAACTTGTAGTCCCTTCTTTTCTTGACCACGTCAACACTCGAGCAAAATTAAGTTCCACATTACTCTAGTTTGTGCTCCCAACTTCCAGAGTATCAGCCCAACGCCATCACACACTGATCATTGACCTGCCTGAAAGTGAACAACTCACATATTGAGTGTCACACATAAGAGTTACCTGAACTCAACATCATCGCTCCTTTCTTGACTGCATGTCTGAAACTTGAAGGAATTTCACCATTGCTTGTAATCATCGTGAGTCAAATTTGCAGTTATCTCACCACATGTATGACCACCAGAGCCCTGGCCCGTCTCCATGTCCCGTGCTAACTGCATGCCTCGATGCTATTACCGCGTCGAGCCTCCGCTGTCCCGATCAAGTCTCAAGGGTCGCGAACCCACACCACTCAACCCCCACTACAGAGTACCATCGGTCATCACCGACCAATGATGAGTTTCACGCTTCCATCAGACCAATGGGCTCCAGTCTGAATTATGTGTCCCTCGCTTTTCCCCTTGCTGAATAGGCTTTGATTCCCTGGATCCTTACACCGTAGCCCCTCAATCCAGCTTCGAGTGAAGTCTTTCGGACTCCAACTCCACCTTCAGTATGACTCCATTGTAGATGATCAGTCCACCCTTGTGCCCCGTTGACATCAATATCTCATGTGCGCACCATCTTGAATCAACCCCGCGTCATAGTCTTGTCAAAGTCACACAAGCCGTCGGGCCTGTGCCACGTGTTTCCACGCCCCAGAAGTTGGTCACCATCAACATCAGGCTCTTATGTCGCTATCGTCGATCCAAGCACCGTCTTCTGTACCAACCGACTCACGTCGATCTATCAGACTGACAAGCCTGACCCAGCCGAACTTCCCCGACTGCAACCATCTATAACTCCTCACAGTTCTCATCATCCGTCTGGCTTGACATCCCACAACGCCTTCAAGCATCCCTGTTGTGCCAACAAATTTTCACCCTTATCTGCCATAACCCAAGGTTTTTGGTTCCACGAACTTCTTCACCTCAAACCTGGAACCCGTTGACATCCAGGTTCTTCGTACGAATGACCCTGTGAAAAAACCATATGAGCTTTCCACGCGACTCTACTTGGTCTTCACGTGAATAGCTCCTGTCTTGCTATAACTCCTGATGCTAAGCTAATTGCTTTGTCAATGACTTTTACTTTCCGATGCACTTTGTTTAGAGCAGCCTTGATGTTGCACGTCTCTCTCTCGTCCACCAGGAGAACACGTCTCCTCTAGGGACTCGGTCCCCCTTTTTTTCTATCAAACAAATCCCACATCCAAGCTTCGGCTTGCACACATATGCTACAGCTCTCACGCACGACCCAACACCGAGTCAGCGCCTTGGACATTCGGGCCTCTTGGCAGCCGCTCACGACCCTTATGGGCCTCAGCTCAATCGTTGGGCCGCAACCTCCACTGCCGCTGGCTTGCCCTAGCAGCGTCTGCCTGCACATGCTGCTTTTTCCAGCGATTTCCCCTGAGCCGCCACCGCTAGCACTCATTTCCGATCGCTGTACGCTCGCTCGATTGATCCTCTGATCCATCGCCACACGTCCCTTGCTACCGCAACCCGCACAAGTGGCTAATCCAACACCAGCTCCAACCGCTGCTTTTCTTATCTTGCCGAGAACTCCGTTAGCTTTCGATTGCTTCTTTTTCAATCTTGTCGAGAACCACGCCATAGCCAGCTGCATCTCGAACTCGATATTTCCTCTAAATCAACAGAACCGCAACCTCCTCGTAACCTTGCTCATGATACCACTTGTTAGAATAAATCCGAGGCACTCTGTCGATCATCCGTGGACCAAGCAATCACACGAGCACGACACTGAGATTTGTTAACGAGGTTCACCGATATGGCTACATCCCTGGGGCCTGACTATAGGCGCTCCTCCCCATGATACTGCTACAATACCGCACCTGGTCGCCCTGGACGCCGGCACATGCCGCCGGCTTCCCCTGCGTTCCGGTGCTATTATGTTGACATAAATTACATCGTGTGTCTATGCTCGCTATATATGACAGGCCTAGGATACAAGTGTCCTACTTGGACACAACTCCATATCCTATATAAACACAATACAACTACAAGTCCAACTGTAACCTACCTTGTACACTATATTAGACACAACTCTAACATGCAGCGCGCAAAAATGCAGTGCGCGCGCTCTCGCACAAACAACATATGCGCATCAAACACAAGCAAGAAGATCAAACACAAATAAAATAAATCAACAATAAATAGTTCAATTTCGTTATTACAACTCAAACAAATAGTTTATCTTTCAATACAACAAATAGTTTATCTTTCAATACAACAAATAGTTCAACAATACAACATCAAACGCACAAATCATGATGCTCTTTGTTGGCCATTCCAAGCCCACCACTCCTCAACGAGATCCTTCTAAAGATCATCATGCACCGTGGGACGTCGAATGGCATGATAGGAGGCGACAAAACGGGCCACCCTTTCAGCCCTCCACCGCACTCGCACGGGATGTCCCAAGAGCTCATAGTGAGGGTAGTCTACATCTTGAAAACACTCATTCTCGATGATCATGTTGTGCATGATCACACAAGCGTGCATGATGTACCAAAGCATCTTTTAATCCCAAAATCTAGCCGGTCCTCTCACTCAAATTGGGCTTGCAAAATCCCCAAAAGCTCTCTCCACATCTTTTCTAGCTGCCGCCTGAGCATTATGGAAATCAAGATTTTTCTTACCTTCCAGTTTTTTCAACGGCTTCACAAATATTTGTCACTTTGGATAGATGTCATCCGCAAGATAGTAGCCATAGTTGTATGTACGACCATTTGCTACAAACGGCACCGGTGGCAGTTCACCATTTGCAATCTTATTCATTAGTGGTGACCGGTTGACAACGTTGATGTCATTCAAAGATTTAGGCATTCCAAAAAAGCATGCCAAATCCAAGTCTCTTGATCGGCCACCGCTTCAAGGATTGTAGTGGAACCCTTTTTTTGGCCGTCGAATTGCCCATGCAATGCCTTTGGACAATTCTTCCAACTCCAATGCATGCAATCTATTGAGCCAAGCATACCTGGGAAGCCGCGAGCTTTGTTCATCTCCAATAGCCTTGCGGCGTCTTCAACATTGGGAGATCTCAAATACTCCTGGCCAAACACTTGCACAATTCCAACTGCGAAGCGCTTGACACACATGATGGCTTGGCTCTCACCCATGGCCAAGTGATCATCAACTAGATCAGTGGGGATACTGTATGCCAACATACGCAAAGCGGCTGTCACCTTCTGAAAGGTGCTATGCCCGAGCTCTCCGGCGACATTCCTTCTTTGCTGAAAAACTCGGTCATGGCTCGCTAGTTTCTCTGCAATGCACCTGAACAACTCAGTGCTCATCCTAAACCGGCGACAAAAGTACGACTCGAGGTATGTGGGATTTTTCACAAAATAGTGCCTCGTCAATCTGTTGTGGGCATCGATCCTATCCCTCTAAATTTTCTGCCGACCCATAACCAAACCACCGTGCTTTGGTTTTTTTATTGATGTGCATAGTTAGGATCATTGCAAGATCCTCCTCCTCTTCTATATCAAATTCTTCTTCGCAAGAATCATACGATGAACTCATCTACAATGTTCAATTTAAACTAGGCTATAAAAACTACAAACAACATGCACCAAATTCATGTAAAAAAATGTGAAGTTGAAGCAATACATACCTTGCGGGCGTTTTGTCGAACACCTTGTGGGTGTCGAGCGGCAGTGGGCGGCCGGGTGCTGTTCGTCAGAGGACTGCCGCACGCGACGGGCGGCGGTGACTAGAGCCGCGGCGGAAGAAATGGGGTGGCACGGGCGACGGAACGGTCGCCGAAAGAAATGGGGTGGCGCGGGCGGCGGCGGCGCCAGCGGCTGGATGGGGTAGGTGGAGTTGCGAGTGAGTGCTCAGGAGTCCAGCGCACGGGAGCAGACGCATCAAATAAGCGGTGCGCGATGGTGTTTCGCCCGGCGCGCTGAACTGGATATGCCACGCGCGCGGTTTTTGCACCTCCGCTGGAACGCCCGGAGCGGTAGCACGCGCGTAAAAAACACTAATTTTCAGGGCGACACTTATATAGTGCGGCTGTTGGAGATGCTCTTAGGGGGCACACCCTCTGCATGCCAAGTTGTTGAGTCGCCGTTTCCTAGTCGTATCGGTGACGAAGAAGACCAGGGGAAAGAATGAATACGAGAACCAATGAAAACTCAATTGGCACTATCGTCGCCACAACCCCCCAACAAACAAGAAGCGTTGGACAACAATCTACAAGATTTTGAATTCATCAACCTACGGAACTAAAACACCACAAGATCTCCAGGTGGATCGTGTCAGGCATGACGATAACACCAGGACGAAGACAACGTTGTGGACTTCTATGCTCCACTAGAAGAACGCCCGTGCGTTGCAACGGGGCCACATTAACTTTAAGAGTTCAATATTACGACATTGGCGACCTTTTTTACCATCAAATCATCACACACACACTCTCTCCCTCCCTCTTCCTCACTCTTTCTCCCCCTCTCCCTCTCTCTAACACACACACATATCCATCTTATTGGGTATGGGACCATAATTCATCTATTTCACACACACACGCTAGTGCATAACAATATGGATTATGTGTATTATATTTGCCACCAGAACTGAGGGAATTAACTTTAAGAGTTCAATATTCTGACCATGGGATATTTAGGCTGGCGTATATGGGAAATCAAAGCTAAAAATGACTTGATGAGTTAGGGATACATCAATAAATATTGTAAAAAGTGATAAAAACAAATCTGCAGCAACTCGCGACCCCACGAACTCGTATTCGCAATGAGCAAGTTAGTGAGGCCGCCACGGTAGGCTAGCACCAAGGGACAAGGGCAACAACCGCCTTCCCATCCAACCTACTGATTTGAAGGAAATATGCCCTAGAGGCAATAATAAAGTTATTATTTATTTCCTCATATCATGATAAAATGTTTATTATTCATGCTAGAATTGTATTAACCGGAAACATGATACATGTGTGAATACATAGACAAACATATAGTCACTAGTATGCCTATACTTGACTAGCTCATTAATCAAAGATGATTATGTTTCCTAACCATAGACATGTGTTGTCATTTGATTAATGGGATCACATCATTAGGAGAATGATGTGATTGACATGACCCATTCCGTTAGCCTAGCACTTGATCGTTTAGTATATTGCTATTGCTTTCTTCATGACTTATACATGTTCCTGTAACTATGAGATTATGCAACTCCCGTTTACCGGAGGAACACTTTGGGTGCTACCAAACGTCACAACGTAACTGGGTGATTATAAAGGAGTACTACAGGTGTCTCCAAAGGTACATGTTGGGTTGGCGTATTTCGAGATTAGGTTTTGTCACTCCGATTGTCGGAGAGGTATCTCTGGGCCCTCTCGGTAATGCACATCACTGCAAGCAATGTAGCTAATGAGTTAGTTACGGAATGATGCATTACATAACGAGTAAAGAGACTTGCCGGTAACGAGATTGAACTAGGTATTGGATACCGACGATCGAATCTCGCGCAAGTAACATACCGATGACAAAGGGAACAAAGTATGTTGTTATGCGGTTTGACCGATAAAGATCTTCGTAGAATATGTAGGAGCCAATATGGGCATCCAGGTTCTGCTATTGGTTATTGACCAAGAATAGTTCTAGGTCATGTCTACATAGTTCTCGAACCCGTAGGGTCCGCACGCTTAAGGTTTCGATGACAGTTATATTATGAGTTTATGAGTTTTGATGTACCGAAGGAGTTCGGAGTACCGGATGAGATCGGGGACATGACGAGGAGTCTAGAAATGGTCGAGACGTGAAGATCGATATATTGGACAACTATATTCGGAGTTCGGAAAGGTTCCGAGTGATTCGGGTATTTTTCGGAGTACCAGAGAGTTACGGGAATTCGCCGGAGAGTATATGGGCCTTATTGGGCCATATAGGAATAGAGGAGAGAGGCTGAAAGGAAGGAGGCGCGCAGCCCCCCTCTGGTCCGAATTGGACAAGGGGTGCGCCCCCCCCCC
>NC_041393.1:123099336-123116060 GCF_002162155.2 Triticum dicoccoides
CTTTCTCCTACTCCAACAAGGAAGGAGGGAGTCCTACTCCCGGTGGGAGTAGGACTCCCCTTGGCGCGCCCCTCCTAGGCCGGCCGCCCCCTCCCCCCATGCTCCTTTATATACGGGGGCAGGGGGGCAGCTCTAGGAACAACACAAGTTGATCTACGGATCGTTTCTTAGCCGTGTGCGGTGCCCCCCTCCGCCATATTCCACCTCGGTCATATCGTCGCGGAGTTTAGGCGAAGCCCTGCGCCGGTAGAGCATCATCATCGTCACCACGCCGTCGTGCTGACGGAACTCATCCCCGAAGCTTTGCTGGATCGGAGCCCGGGGATCATCATCGAGCTGAACGTGTGCTGAACTCGGAGGTGCCGTACGTTCGGTACTTGGATCGGTCGGATCATGAAGACGTTTGACTACATCAATCGCATTGTCATAATGCTTCCGCTTACGGTCTACGAGGGTACGTGGACAACTCTCTCCCCTCTCGTTGCTATGCCATCACCATGATCTTGCGTGTACGTAGGAAATTTTTTGAAATTACTACGTTCCCCAACAGTGGCATCCGAGCCTAGGTTTTATGCATTGATGTTATTTGCACGAGTAGAACACAAGTGAGTTGTGGGCGATACAAGTCATACTGCTTACTAGCATGTCATACTTTGGTTCAGCAGTATTGTTGGATGAAGCGGCCCGGACCGACATTACGCGTACGCTTACGTGAGACTGGTTTTACCGCCGTGCTTCGCATACAGGTGACCAGCGGGTGTCTGTTTCTCCAACTTTAGTTGAACCGAGTGTGGCTACGCCCGGTCCTTGTGAAGGTTAAAACATCACTAACTTGACGAACTATCGTTGTGGTTTTGATGTGTAGGTAAGAACGGTTCTTGCTAAGCCCGTAGCAGCCACGTAAAATTTGCAACAACAAAGTAGAGGACGTCTAACTTGTTTTTGCAGGGCATGTTGTGATGTGATATGGTCAAAACATGATGAGATATAAGTTGTTGTATGAGATGATCATGTTTTGTTGAAGTTATCGGCAACTGGCAGAAGCCCTATGGTTGTCTCTATGTTGCATAAGATGCAAGTGCCAAATAATTGCTTTACTTTATCGCTATGCGATAGCAATAGTTGCAAGAGCAATAGTTGGCGAGACGACCATGTGACGACACATTGATATAGATCAAGATGATGAAGATCATGGTGTCGTGCCGGTAACGATAGAGATCATGACAGTACTTTGGAGATGGAGATCAAAGGCGCAAGATGATCATGGCCATATCATGTCGCATATTTTGATTGCATGTGATGTTTATCTTTTATACGTCTTATTTTGCTTAGTTTGACGGTAGCATTTTAAGATGATCTCTCATCTAAATTATCAAGAAGTGTTCTCCCGGAGTATGCACCATTGCGAAAGTTCTTCGTGCTGAGACACTACGTGATGATTGGGTGTGATAGGCTCTACGTTCAAATACAACGGGTGCAAAACAGTTGCGCACACGCGGAATACTCAGGTTAAACTTGACGAGCCTAGCATATAACAAATATGGCCTCGGAACACGGAGATCGAAAGGTCGAGCGTGAATCATATAGTAGATATGATCAACATATTGATGTTCACCGTTGAAACTACTCCATCTCACGTGACGATCGGACATGGTGTAGTTGACATGGATCACGCAATCACTTAGAGGATTAGAGGGATGTCTATCTAAGTGGGAGTTCTTAAGTAATATGATTAATTGAACTTCAATTTATCATGAACTTAGTCCTGGTAGTATTTTGCAAATTATGTTGTAGATCAATAGCTTGCGTTGTTGCTTTCATATGTTTATTTTGATATGTTCCTAGAGAAAATTGTGTTGAAAGATGTTAGTAGCAATGATGCGGATTGGATCCGTGATCTGAGGTTTATCCTCATTGCTGCACAGAAGAATTATGTCCTTAATGCACCGCTAGGTGACAGACCTATTGCAGGAGCAGATGCAGACGTTATGAATGTTTGGCTAGCTCAATATGATGACTACTTGATAGTTTAGTGCACCATGCTTAACCGCTTAGAATCGGGACTTCAAAGACGTTTTGAACGTCATGGACCATATGAGATGTTCCAGGAATTGAAGTTAATATTTCAAGCAAATACCCGAGTTGAGAGATATGAAGTCTCCAACAAGTTCTATAGCTAAAAGATGGAGGAGAATCGCTCAACTAGTGAGCATGTGCTCAGATTGTCTGGGTACTTCAATCGCTTGAATCAAGTGGGAGTTAATCTTCCAGATAAGAGACTGATTGACAGAATTCTCTAGTCACCATCACTAAGTTAGTAGAACTTTGTGATGAACTATACTATGCAAGGGATGATGAAAACAATTCCCGAGCTCTTCGTGATGTTGAAATCGACGAAGGTAGAAATCAAGAAAGAGCACCAAGTGTTGATAATTGACAAGACCACTAGTTTCAAGAAAAGGGCAAAGGGAAAGAAAGGGAACTTCAAGTAGAATGACAAGCAAGTTGTCACTCCCACGAAGAAGCCCAAAGCTGAACCAAAGCCTGAAACTGAGTGCTTACACTGCAAAGGAAATGGTCACTGGAAGCGGAAATGCCCTGAATATTTGGTGGATAAGAAGGATGGCAAAGTGAACAAGGGTATATTTGATATACAAGTTATTGATGTGTGCCTTACTAGTGTTTATAGTAGCTCCTGAGTATTTGATACTTGTTCGGTTGCTAAGATTAGTAACTCGAAACAGGAGTTACAGAATAAACAGAGACTAGTTGAAGGGGAAGTGACGATGAGTGTTGGAAGTAGTTCCAAGATTGATATGATCATCATCACACACTCCCTGTACTTTCGGGATTAGTGTTAAACCTAAATAAATGTTATTTGGCATTTGCGTTGAGCATGAACATGATTTGATCGTGTTTATTGCGATACGACTATTCATTTAAAGTTAGAGAATAATTGTTATTCTGTTTACATGAATAAGACCTTCGATGGTTATACACCCAATGAAAATAGTTTGTTGGATCTCGATCATAGTGATACACATATTCATAATATTGATGCCAAAAGATGCAAAGTTAATAATGATAGTGCAACTTATTTGTGGCACTGCTGTTTGGGTCATATTGGTGTAAAGCGCATGAAGAAACTCCATAAAGATGGATTTTCAGAATCACTTGGTTATGAATCATTTGATGCTTGCGAACCGTGCCTTTTGGGCAAGATGACTAAAACTCCGTTCTCCGGAACAATGGAACAAGCTACTGACTTATTGGAAATAATACATACCGATGTATGCGATCCAATGAGTGTTGATGCTCGTGGCAAGTATCGTTATTTTCTGACCTTCACAAGATGATTTGAGCAGATATGGCTATATCTACTTGATGAAACATAAGTCTGAAATAGTTGAAAGGTTCAAAGAATTTCAGAGTGAAGTGGAAAAATCATCGTAACAAGAAAATAAAGTTTCTGCGATCTGATCGCGGAGACGAATATTTGAGTTACGAGTTTGGTCTTCAATTAAAACAATGTGGAATAGTTTCACAGCTCATGCCACCTGGAACACCACAACGTTATGGTGTGTCCGTACGTTGTAACCACACTTTATTGGATATGGTGCGATCTATGATGTCTCTTACTGATTTACCATTATCGTTTTGGGGTTATGCATTAGAGACAGCTGCATTCACGTTAAAAGGGCACCATCTAAATCCGTTGAGACGATATCATATGAACTATGGTTTAGAAGTAAACCTAAGTTGTCGTTTCTTAAAGCTTGGAGTTGCGATGCTTATATGAAAAAGGTTTTCAACCTGATAAGCTCGAACCCAAATCGGAGAAGTGCGTCTTCATAGAATACCCAAAGGTAACTATTGGGTACACCTTCTATCACAGATCCGAAGGCAAGTTATTCGTTGCTAAGATGGATCCTTTCTAGAGAAGAAGTTTCTCTCGAAAGAAGTGAGTGGGAGGAAAGTAGAACTTGATGAGGTAATTGTACCTTCTCCCTTATTGGAAAGTAGTTCATCACAGAAATCAGTTCCAGTGATTACTACACCAATTAGTGAGGAAGTTAATGATGATGATCATGAAACTTCAGATCAAGTTGCTACCAAACCTTGTAGGTCTTCTAGAGTAAGATCCGCACCAGAGTGGTACGGTAATCATGTTCTGGAAGTCATGTTACTAGACCATGATGAACCTACGAACTATGAGGAAGCGATGATGAGCCCAGATTCCACGAAATGGCTTGAGGCCATAAAATCTGAGATATGATCCATGTATGAGAACAAAGTATGGACTTTGATTGACTTGCTCAATGATCAGCAATCCATGTTAAATAAATGGATCTTCAAGAGGAAGACGGACACTGATAGTAGTGTTACTATCTACAAAGCTCGACTTGTTGCAAAAGGTTTTTGACAAGTTCAAGGTGTTGAATACGATGAGATTTTCTCACTCGTAACGATGCTTAAGTCTGTCCGAATCATGTTAGCAATTGCCACATTTTATGAAATCTGGCAAATGGATGTCAAAACTACATTCCTTAATGGATTTATTAAAGAAGAGTTGCATATGATGCAACCAGAAGGTTTTGTCAATCCTAAAGATGCTAACAAAGTGTGCAAGCTCCAGCAATCCATCAATGGACTGGTGCAAGCATCTCGGAGTTGGAATATATGCTTTGATGAGTTGATCAAAGCATATGGTTTTATACAGACTTTTGGAAAGGCTTGTATTTACAAGAAAGTGAGTGGGAGCTCTGTAGCATTTCTGATATTATATGTGCAAGACATATTGTTGATTGGAAATGATATAGAATTTCTGGATAGCATAAAAGGATACTTGAATAAAAAGTTTTTCAATGAAAGACCTCGGTGAAGCTGCTTACATATTGAGCATCAAGATCTATTGAGATAGATCAAGACGCTTGATAAGTTTTTCAATAAGTACATACCTTGTCAAGATTTTGAAATAGTTCAAAATGGAACAGTCAAAGAAAGAGTTCTTGCCTGTGTTGCAAAGGTGTGAAATTGAGCAAGACTCAAGACCCGACCACGGCAGAAAATAGAAAGAGAATGAAAGTCATTCCCTATGCATCAGTCATAGGTTCTATAAAAGTATGCCATGCTATGGACCAGACCTATTGTATACTCTGCCCTGTTGGCAAGGGAGTACAATAGTGATCTAGGAGTAGATCACTGGACATTGGTCAAAATTATCCTTAGTAGAATAAGGATATGTTTCTCGATTATGGAGGTGATAAAAGAGTTCGTCGTAAAGAGTTACATCGATGCAAGCTTTTACACCGATCCAGATGACTCTAAGTCTCAATCTGGATACATATTGAAAGTGGAAGCAATTAGCTAGAGTAGCTCCATGCAGAGCATTGTAGACATAGAATATTTGCAAAATACATACGGCTCTGAATGTGACAGACCCGTAGACTAAACTTCTCTCACGAGCAAAACATGATCATATCTTAGTACTTTTTGGGTGTTAATCACATAGCGATGTGAACTAGATTATTGACTCTAGTAACTCTTTGGGTGTTGATCACATGACGATGTGAACTATGGGTGTTAATCATATACAGATATGAATATTGGTGTTAAATCACATGATGATGTGAACTAGATTATTGACTCTAGTGCAAGTGGGAGACTGAAGGAAATATGCCCTAGAGGCAATAATAAAGTTATTATTTATTTCCTCATATCATGATAAATGTTTATTATTCATGCTAGAATTGTATTAACCGGAAACATGATACATGTGTGAATACATAGACAAACATATAGTCACTAGTATGCCTCTACTTGACTAGCTCATTAATCAAAGATGGTTATGTTTCCTAACCATAGACATGTGTTGTCATTTGATTAATGGGATCACATCATTAAGAGAATGATGTGATTGACATGACCCATTCCGTTAGCCTAGCACTTGATCATTTAGTATATTGCTATTGCTTTCTTCATGACTTATACATGTTCCTATAACTATGAGATTATGCAACTCCCGTTTACCGGAGAAACACTTTGGGTGCTACCAAACGTCACAACTAACTAGGTGATTATAAAGGAGTACTACAGGTGTCTCCAAAGGTACATGTTGGGTTGGCGTATTTCGAGATTAGGTTTTGTCACTCCGATTGTCGGAGAGGTATCTCTGGGCCCTCTTGGTAATGCACATCACTATAAGCCTTGCAAGCAATGTAGCTAATGAGTTAGTTACGGAATGATGCATTACGTAACGAGTAAAGAGACTTGTCGGTAACGAGATTGAACTAGGTATTGGATACCGACGATCGAATCTCGGGCAAGTAACATACCGATGACAAAGGGAACAAAGTATGTTGTTATGCGGTTTGACCGATAAAGATCTTCGTAGAATATGTAGGAGCTAATGTGGGCATCCAGGTTCCGCTATTGGTTATTGACCAAGAATAGTTCTAGGTCATGTCTACATAGTTCTCGAACCCGTAGGGTCCGCACGCTTAAGGTTTCGATGACAGTTATATTATGAGTTTATGAGTTTTGATGTACCGAAGGAGTTTGGAGTCCCGGATGATTTCGGGGACATGACGAGGATTCTCGAAATGGTCGAGACGTAAAGATCGATATATTGGACGACTATATTCGGAGTTCGGAAAGGTTTCGAGTGATTCGGGTATTTTTCGGAGTACCGGAGAGTTACGGGAATTCGCCGGGGAGTATATGGGCCTTATTGGGCCATACGGGAATAGAGGAGAGAGGCCGAAAGGAAGGAGGCGCGCAGCCCCCCTCTGGTCCGAATTGGACAAGGGGTGCGGCCCCCTTTCCTTCCTCCTCTCCCCCTCTTTCCCCCCTTCTCCTACTCCAACAAGGAAGGAGGGAGTCCTACTCCCGGTGGGAGTAGGACTCCCCTTAGCGCGCCCCTCCTAGGCCGGCCGTCCCCTCCCCCCTTGCTCCTTTATATACGGGGGCAGGGGGGCACCTCTAGGAACAACACAAGTTGATCTACGGATCGTTCCTTAGCCGTGTGCGGTGCCCCCCTCCACCATATTCCACCTCGGTCATATCGTCGCGGAGTTTAGGCGAAGCCCTGCGCCGGTAGAGCATCATCATCGTCACCACGCCGTCGTGCTAACGGAACTCATCCCCGAAGCTTTGCTGGATCGGAGCCCGGGGATCGTCATCGAGCTGAACGTGTGCTGAACTCGGAGGTGTCGTACGTTCGGTACTTGGATCGGTCGGATCGTGAAAACGTACGACTACATCAACCGCGTTGTCATAACGCTTCCGCTTACGGTCTACGAGGGTACGTGGACAACTCTCTCCCCTCTTGTTGCTATGCCATCACCATGATCTTGCGTGTACGTAGGAATTTTTTTGAAATTACTACGTTCCCCAACATGATTCTGCTGGCGCTACTTTCATCCTAAGCCCATGAGTACCGCTAGTGTGTTGCCACGTACGGAGAAACTACGAACTGAAATTTTCATCCAAATCATGAAAAATGTTAATGTTCCTCTCCTCTCCCATCCCTCGTGTGAACATACCCAATTCGTGGTTGGCTCGCTACATTTAGCGTAGCTCTGATGTGCACTGCCCTCGCTCTTCATTAGTTGCCGCAGTGCCACACATCTACGCCAACAAGCTGGGGAAACAAATGCAAATGTTACACCGAGTCAAAATCAACCATCCCGCAATCGTAACAATAGAAAAGATAATAACCAAAATTTAATAGAAGAACTACTGCTTGGCTCCCAGATCCATCTCGATAGCCCTTGATCTGGCTGCTGAGCTTCTCCTAGCCGCCTCAACATCACATCATTACCAAACATGTAGTGGATGCCTAGTGGGACAAGGATTAAGAAATAACATGAGGTGAAAAATACGATGGCTATCAATTCCATAAGACGAGCCAAGTAATTTGACAAAACAGATCGGGAGCATCTTGTATAATCTCAAAAAAGCAACTAAAATATGAGAAATGAATTGATGAAAATCAGCCCATGCTCTCATTTATGCTTGCTTTTGTAATGGGAGGCAAGGAATGGGGATACCGGGAGAAGAAAGGAGCACATGGACGGCAAGCCTCCACCATCGGCAAGTGGGGTTGCTTCACATCCAATCTCCACGGCCACCGCCTCCATGGGGACGAACTCCCATGTTCACAACCTGGGTCCCAATCGGCCGCTGCCTCGCCGACCTTGACGACGAAGTAGCCCCTCCCTTCGATCCCATTTACAACAGAGGCAACACCCATCCTAGCGGACGGGTCCGTGGTGAGATCCCTACTGGATTGTGGTCGCGCCTCCCCAAACCTCACCGCGGGACACATGAGAGGGCGTCGTTGCCATGGTCAGTCTTGGATGGGGAAAGGAGGCGACATAGCAGCAACGACGCCTTCGCCGGGATTGGTGGCGGCGGCGGCGATGAGCGAGCGGGAGGACGGCGGTGGCGAGAGAGTAGGAGGGTGGTGGCGGCAGTCCATCGGCCGCCGTGATGTGAGAGGAGGATGGGGATGGGGCTGCGATCTGGACGTATGGAGCGGCCGAGAGGAGGGGAAGCAGGCGGCTAGGTTTTTCCATCGTGCGGGGTTTGGGGGAGGTCAAACGAGAGGGTTTTTTTTCGTGCGGGAGGCAGAGCAACGAGGGCGGACATAGGGAGACGAGACGCGGTCGGTTGGCAGGAAAAGGAAAGCCACGCATTTTTTAGGCAGTAGAGATGATCGATGATAAGAAAGGGGAAATCACATCAATATAAGGAAATATCCCATCAATACTTGATTGATTGTGATTTATCTTTTATATGGTAACTAATCTGATGGGTTTGTGTGGGTGGTCCATCAATACTTGATTGATTGTGATTTATTTTTTATATGGTAACTAATCTGATGGGTTTATGTGGGTGGTGAAGCAAAAAGGCAGGTGGGAGGGAGACGAAATAAAACCAACGAAATAAAACCAACGAAAGTAGTGAGACGGAAAAAAACCAGTGAAAAATAACCGGCAGACTATTCACCAACTGCTCCATTAGGAGTAGAGATTACAACCCTTTGGTAGTCGGATCAATCATTCCATATGCCAGAATCAGACATATGGATAGTATCAAATACTCCCTTCGTTTCATAATATAGTGCATATAGATATTTTTCAAAGTCAAACATTACAAACTTTGACCAAGTTTTTTTTAAAAATCAATTATATCTACAATATCAAATTTATACAATATGAAAATATGTCTTTGTGATGTATCTAATTATATGCAGTTTTATCACAGATATCAAATTATGCAAATGTATCACAGATATGAAATTATCAAAAAAAAATTGATCACTTATATGCAGTTTTTGGACCTCCAAAGTAGCTTATCAAAGACAAAACCTTTGTTGTTAAAAGAATTTGTTCGGAGCAACACCCTAGACATGCCATCAGACTCTAGATATGCCCCCTCTCCAGCCCCCCACTCGACAATGATGCCAGAAAGGAAACTATACCCGCTAACCTGTCAGGGTGACATCAGCAGGTCAAAGGCGCCAGCCCAGGTCAAACCTGACGGCTGGGACCCACACGTCAGTGTAATGACTAACTAACAGAGTTAGTTAGCGTTAGGTTAGCACTAACCTAGGTTAATTAGAGCCTGGGCCCACTTGTCAGTGAGTCAACTAATTAACTAAGTTAATTAGTGCTAATTAAACCCACACCTAAACTAAATAGGGGCATGGCCCACGCGTCAGTGACCCTGGGGGGGGTCAAACCCCAGGTCAAACGAGTCAACCTCGCCGGACTTGGTCCACGGCTCGTCGCCGGCGACGCCCGAGACGGCGGAGGTGCTCGGATTTTGCCCACGGTTGACCAAATCGACCGTGGTTTGGTCCTATGCGTAGCTGGGGCTCGCGCGCATCTAGTGGTGGTGGCGGCAGCAGCTGGGACGGCCTGAGTCGACGGCGGCAGCGAGCTAGGCGGCGACCGGAGTTCGGACGGGGTTGGGTTCGACGCTACGGTGCACGGGAGGAGGAGCTGGTGGTGGCTACGGGCTCCTAAGATCGTGGTGAGCACGACGGTGGGCTCGGGAACAAGCTACGGTGGCTGTGGCCACGGCCACGCCATGGCCGGCGGCGAGAAGCTCTCGGCCGCGATGGAAAATGAAGCTAGGGGACGAGCGCGAGCTTGAGAGAAGAGGGAAGAGGAAAAGGGGCTCACCGCGAGTGCATAGGCGGCCTCGGCGTGCTCGGGGAAGGCTCGGTGACGGTGGAAAATCATCGGCGATCTCCATGGCCGAAGGAGGAAGAACGGGGCGGGGACGGCGCGCCGGGGCTCTTCTGGTCGCATGAGACGACGAGGAGGACGAGGGAGGATCGGCGGAGCTCGAGGGCGTGTCGGAGAGGCTTGGGGATGGCTGCGGCCGCGCGAGCGCTGGTCGGCGGCGACGGCTGCGCTCGAATGAGCTCAAGGGAGAGAGCCAGGGGAGGGGAGAGGATGCAGCGGGTGAGGGAAAAGAGCGCGGGGACACGGGGCGTCGTCGTGGCATTGCTAGGAGGGGCCGGGGAAGCAGGAGGTGGCCACGGCGGCGCACGCGGCCGACAGGCAGCTGCCTGCCTGCTCTGGCGGGAGGTGGCCGATGACTGGCACTTGCCAGGTGGGCTGGGCCGGCACAGTGCCAGGCCAGGTGGGCTGCAGGTAAGTTAGGTAGGTTCCTTTCTCTCTCTTTTATCTCTTTCTGTTTTCTATTTTTCTGTAGTTGTTTGAGCTTTATTAAAAATACCAGGGCACTTCTAAAAATCCTGAAAATAGTTGTGGGCACCTTCTGAAATATATGCAACAACCCACATTTAGTTTCAGAATTATTTGAGCATTTAAATTATTTATAGCATTCGAATGCCCAAATTCAAATACTTTATGAGTTAATTCAAAAATCCATAAATGGCCAAGAAATATGCTCATCATTTTTGGCAGAGGTTTTCACCTTTATCAAAAATCATGAACATTTCCAAAGGCATTTTGGGTTCATTGAAAATATTTTTATTGAACCTAGTTGAATTCAATTGGTGCTAGGGTTTCAACAATCCCCATTTCAACTTTCAAAGAAATTTAGACATGATGCATGGATGCTTGTGCAACTATTTATAATCAAATTCTAGGGCTGTGACCACTCACCCCCACTAAGCAAGAATCTCGTCCCGAGATTCAAGACGTGAGGTAAGAAGACAGAGGGGACACCAAACTAACACAATCTTCATGATCCAGGGTGCACTTCATAAGAGCGTTGATTTGATCCTCATCTTTGTCTCGACGTCTTGCTCTGAGAACTTCAACTAACATGACAACGAGAGGAAAAAAAGACTCTAGAAGGATCGATCTTATCGAAGGTCGAACAACTTAGGATCAACTCACGGAATGAGACATAGCAACATATCTCGAGCTGAGACACGGAGCATACATCTGAAGGGATGGAGTGAAACGGATGACGAAGGTTCACTAGGTAGGCAACGATTCCACACTTAAGAGGGTGGTGAACGGTTGTCAACATAGCGAGGAATTGAATAGCCATGATACCATAACGGGGCATCTTAGGGAAGGTGGCTCGTAGGAACATCCCTTAAGTGGCAGAAAGAATTACCTTTGATTCAGAGATCATCGAAACTCTTTATACCAGCCTAAGGCAATTCTCGAGCGATCGTTAGTAGGGGTTTGGTAGAATGGCATACCCAGATTAGAATGGATGATGTGGATTACCTTGTTGAAAACAACACAAGGGATGATTTTGCTTGCGCGTGCTCTCAAGAACTTGAGCATTTCCATATTCATCAAGGTTTTACCAATTTCCGAAGCGAGGATCCTGGCAGCACATCATACTACCACGATGAATACCGGTGGAAGATGCAGATGCAAAGGAAGATAACACCTTCTCAGATTTCACCTTAGTAATGCCAAGGTCGCAAGATCTGGATAATCGACCAAGAGACATTTAGCACTCCGCTTCTAATGTTCTCCTTGATGTGCTAGTGTATCCCATTCATAGATATGGTTTGATATCTAGAACATCAAGTAAAAGGTCAGACTTCGGGAACACAAAAATCCATAAGGAACAACTAGGGAGTAAATCCTACGAAATCCTTATGGGGAGGTGGCCAACTTCCTCAATCAAGATATTACAGTAATAGGTCTTCCGGCTGGATGTGTTGGCCACGACATCCTCTTTACCGGTTATAGAGGGACCAATATTATAGTTCTTGGAAAAATGCTCCAACCATCATATCTGCCAGAGATTCAGATCTGGTTGGTGTCAGAACAATCCAGACTCATCGAGTCTAGAAAGAAAAATGAAAGTTTGCAACGCAATTCGACGAGATGATGTTGCGAGATTCTCGGGAAATGAACTACAATAGCAAGCTCCAAAACATGAGCTAGTTCTGCTACACACATGTGTACACACTGTCCCAGACAAGCATGGCCACGTAGTAGCCTTATAATAAAACACTACCGAGTTCAGGCGAGGAACCCTCAGCGAGGATATCGAAGTCTTTACGCAAGTCCATGGATTAGATCCCAAGCATAGACTTCTCTTCCTTGAACAAGTCAATCAGTGGCTTGGTGTGCTAGGGACACATATAGAATGGAGGTAGCGAGCCTATCAAACCATAGCATACTTCGCACATGCATGACTGACTTGAGATGATTCCAGAGGAGGCAAGACAAACTTTCTCGAATTCACGGCGGCAACTTTCACCAAGTACACGTGAATTAGAGGTAGTCACTTTTTTCATCCAAACATATGCTTCATGAGCCAAACACGAAGAAATGCTTACACAAGTTTCCAACACTAGCTTGATGTCCTACAAAATCATGGAGAGGATAAGGATGTTGTTGATGGGCTCAACAACAATTTATCAAAATTTCCATAAGATGGAATTCCACGACTAGGTGAACAAGGTGATAGCATTGGTCAGACCAAAAGATGTAATGGTGTATGCTCGGGGGTTCAACCACGAATAAGACAACATTACGAACATCGTTGGTTCTGATTTGATTTGAGAATAGCCCATACCCAAATCAAAGATTAGACAAGATGATAGATCCATTAACTGATCACGAGGGTCAATCGATGAAGATATCATCTTTCTTCAATACACACCAACACCAGGATATCCCTTTGAAATGAACTAAGTTAGACAAGCTCTTATCTTCCAACTCTCCAAGTTGTTGTTTAGCTTAACCAACTAGCTCAGGGGTATCCAACACAGACTCTTGGAGAAGGGGTGGTTTACACGAAACCAAATTGATCACGAACTCAACATAGTGGTCAGGTGACAACCTGGTAATACTTCCGAGAAGATATTCGGAAAATCACAAACCACCAATATGTTACTAAGCTCGAGAACAACCTTGCTTTTCAGGGCAAGACGATATGATCAAAGAGAGAGGGATTTGGAATAATCCTAACTCATTGATCGAAGGGTGCACTGAAAATAAGGTCTAGGTAGCACGTTCAGTCTTAGAATGATGATTCAAGAACCAACACACTAAGAATGAAATTATTGTCCTTTAACTACCAAGCAACAAGGTTGCTAGGAGTATTGATTTCACACATCACAATTCACTGGTCGGCATTCCGGTTGCAACAACACGGGAACCGAGAAATGAATAATGATGGAGAGAGTATCACTGTATCAAGAGTTCATAGAATGGTGTGCAATTCCCATGATATCCTTGATATAAAGATGGTAATACTCCAAGGTAGAACAGAACAAAAGTTGGATTAGCAACTTGACCTGCAGAGTACAACTGCTTTGACCCAATCCTGGAAATGGATAAGGTACTGGAGTTTGTTTCTCCAAGTCATTCCGGATAGAATGGCTTGACGAACCACAAGGGTAATAGGCATCGATGAACGAATGCACGCATACCCTTGGCTATCAAATGATAGACGGGGTCAGAACACAGCTAAAGAGAACAACTCAAGGAACATATAACTTTCTGAGTTGTGGATGCATAGGTTAGTATGTCGAAACAAGTTCAACAAGTTTCTTCCGGATAACCCATGCAGAGAGGTAGGACTGACAGATTCACAACATAGCATCGAGAACTCGTTAAGAGCACTCTGGTTGCGATCTTTTGGTTCAACGAGGAACTTCTATCATAAATAGTTCATGGTATTGGAAGAAGGAAAAACCACGGACCTCGAGGACTATCGCGAGGTTACTAATATCCTAAAGGAACTAGCAAACACTATCAACACGAGGAAAGTAGAGTGAATTTCGGGTTCAAGACCCAGGAGTAGAATACCTACTACTAAGTGGCATCACGGGATGCTTTCGAGAATGATGGCCAGAATCATCACACTGGGAACACAAAGCATGGCTGGATTACTAGGTGATACTCTAGATACCTAGGGTCATAATAATAATTCCAACATATATGTCGAGGCAATAGAGTACCTCAACTCAGCAATTAGTGTGATTAACCTGGCCCAAAGGAACATCAGGAACAGGAGGAAGGAATTTTGCAAATGCTTCAGACTATTTAGAAACCTGGGATGACTCGGACAGCATAACGACTGTAAATGCTCGAAAAGGATTGGAGACATGCTACAAAAATGGTGGCATCGCCACTTAGAAGCACAATATCAAGGTTTTGAGATCAACAATTAACATACAGAAGATAGTAGGAACTGAACTCATGCTTAGAACCATCAATCCTATAGGTCTACGGATTAGTAACACGTGATCCTGATAGAAAGAAAGGAAATCCTAATTCCTTAACCCCGTAGGAAAGATAAGATGACTCAGATCAGAAGGGCATAAGGTATAAGGAGTAAAAAGAGCCTTACGTTCCATCCCACAATCAATTCCCTTATATAACTAAAGAATTTCTAGACTCAACTTCGACCAGTTTGGCTTAGTAATCCTACAGGCAGTCAAGCTCTGATACCAAAGCTGTCAGGGTGACATCAGCAGGTCAAAGGCGCCAGCCCAGGTCAAACCTGACGGCTGGGACCCACACGTCAGTGTAACGACTAACTAACAGAGTTAGTTAGCGTTAGGTTAGCACTAACCTAGGTTAATTAGAGCCTGGGCCCACTTGTCAGTGAGTCAACTAATTAACTAAGTTAATTAGTGCTAATTAAACCCACACCTAAACTAAATAGGGGCATGGCCCACGCGTCAGTGACCCTGGGGGGGTCAAACCCCAGGTCAAACGAGTCAACCTCGCCGGACTTGGTCCACGGCTCGTCGCCGGCGACGCCCGAGACGGCGGAGGTGCTCGGATTTTGCCCACGGTCGACCAAATCGACCGTGGTTTGGTCCTATGCGTAGCTGGGGCTCGCGCGCATCTAGTGGTGGTGGCGGCAGCAGCTGGGACGGCCTGAGTCGACGGCGGCAGCGAGCTAGGCGGCGGCCGGAGTTCGGACGGGGTTGGGTTCGACGCTACGGTGCACGGGAGGAGGAGCTGGTGGTGGCTACGGGCTCCTGAGATCGTGGTGAGCATGACGATGGGCTCGGGAACGAGCTACGGTGGCTGTGGCCACGGCCACGCCATGGCCGGCGGCGAGAAGCTCTCGGCCGCGGTGGAAAATGAAGCTAGGGGACGAGCGCGAGCTTGAGAGAAGAGGGAAGAGGAAGAGCGGCTCACCGCGAGTGCATAGGTGGCCTCGGCGTGCTCGGGGAAGGCTCGGTGACGGTGGAAAATCGTCGGCGATCTCCATGGCCAAAGGAGGAAGAACGGGGCGGGGACGGCGTGACGGGGCTCTTCTGGTCGCGTGAGACGACGAGGAGGACGAGGGAGGACCGGCGAAGCTCGAGGGCGTGTCGGAGAGGCTTGGGGATGGCTGCGGCCGCGCGAGCGCTGGTCGGCGGCGACGGCTGCGCTCGGATGAGCTCAAGGGAGAGAGCCAGGGGAGGGGAGAGGATGCAGCGGGTGAGGGAAAAGAGCGAGGGGACACGGGGCGTCGTCGTGGCGTTGCTAGGAGGGGCCGGGGAAGCAGGAGGTGGCCACGACGGCGCACGCGGCCGACAGGCAGCTGCCTGCCTGCTCTGGCGGGAGGTGGCCGATGACTGGCACTTGCCAGGTGGGCTGGGCCGGCACAGTGCCAGGCCAGGTGGGCTGCAGGTAAGTTAGGTAGGTTCCTTTCTCTCTCTTTTATCTCTTTCTGTTTTCTATTTTTCTGTAGTTGTTTGGGCTTTATTAAAAATACCAGGGCACTTCTAAAAATCCTGAAAATAGTTGTGGGCACCTTCTGAAATATATGCAACAGCCCACATTTAGTTTCAGAATTATTTGAGCATTTAAATTATTTATAGCATTCGAATGCCCAAATTCAAATACTTTATGAGTTAATTCAAAAATCCATAAATGGCCAAGAAATATGCTCATCATTTTTGGCAGAGGTTTTCACCTTTATCAAAAATCATGAACATTTCCAAAGGCATTTTGGGTTCATTGAAAATATTTTTATTGAACGTAGTTGAATTCAATTGGTGCTAGGGTTTCAACAATCCCCATTTCAACTTTCAAAGAAATTTAGACATGATGCATGGATGCTTGTGCAACTATTTATAATCAAATTCTAGGGCTGTGACATAACCACCAACCACAAACTCAACACATGACTCGCCATCTTCCATTTACCGCCGATGTAGACCACTGTCTACATTCGCTCATGCCCTATCCTCAGCTTGCTGACCTAGGTTTTGGCTCTAACTTGCTCCCTCGCCTACAAGGCTCCATTGAGAG
>NC_041393.1:123116571-123161674 GCF_002162155.2 Triticum dicoccoides
GATGATTATTGTTTGCGAAGCCGAAGATATTCCCACCAAACCTGGCCAAGTGGACCGCGGGCCTGCCAGTGATCACACGTGCTCACTGGCCTGGCCCAGCACGCGGCACCCCTTGAGCCGTGCATGGCTCGGCACGACACGATCCATTTAATTTTTATATAGAGGCAAAAATAGCCCATTGGGCCGAACTACGCGGCCCAGGAGCCGTGGTCGGGCCTGGAGGCGCGGCACGCGGGCCGGCACAATACGGCCTGTTAAGTAAACGTGGCATGGCGGGCCTCGTGCTGTGCCAGGTTTGTTCCCACGCGTCGGTCTGATTTTTCTTCCTTCTCACACTCGCACGGCGCGGCCCAATTCCCGACCAGACGTCGCTCCCTGACCCTTCCCCTCCAACGCCGAAGCCCTAACACGCAGCTCCGGCGGCTCAGCTCGCAGCCCTCGCACCTTCGTTCCCAGCGCGCGCGTACCCCCACGGACGGCTCACCGGCGAGGCGCAGCTTTCTTCGACCCCCCGGTTCGTCTCTCCCTCTCTCTCGATTCCCAATACTACTCGCGTCGCGCCGATGCTTACAAGGTGTTTGCTGTAATGCCTCACCAGACGAAGCAGGCGGGGAGCCTGACGCCGCAACGCGTGGCTTTGGCCAGATGACGAGGACCAGCGGCGCGAACGGCGGCGGGCAGCAGGGGTCGGGGAAGCTCCCGCGGAAGCGCTTCTACCGGGCGCGCGCGCACAGCAACCCGCTCAGCGACTCGCACTTCCCGATCCCGATATCGCCCGACGACGTCGACCTCTCGCAGCACTACCCGCGCTACTTCCCGGCCGACAAGGGCGAGCACGGTGATGGGGGTGGGGACGCGGAGGCGCCCCGGATCCGTTTCGCGGACGTCGGGTGCGGGTTTGGTGGGCTGCTCGTCGGGCTCTCGCCTCTCTTCCCCGACAAGCTCATGATCGGCATGGAGCTGAGGGACAAGGTAATTTTGATGCTCTTGCTTCAATTTCGCTTTGCTGCCTGGAAGAGTTGATGTTGAAGTGTATAGTCATAGGTAACAAGTAACAACAAGCGATTAAAACTAGTATCATATACTCAGAACTTTTACCAAGTGCTAACTGCAAGGTCATGGACATGGATACATAGTTCATAGAAAATGCATGTGCCTTGGGCATGCCCCCCTTGTTCCAAATAAGAAAAAAGAATGTGCATTATGCATTTTAGTAGGCCAAATATGTCAATAGTTTATTTGTTTTGTTTTCTGATAATGGACAAGAATTTCCGCTACAGAAGCATGCTTAATCGAGTATGTGATGGCATAATACCATGGATTTGTACATAGCAAAAGAAGTGAAAACTTCCCCTCTTTCAAACTACTTGTTTACTCTAGTTGAATAGTTCAAAGTTCAAGGCGCAATTTATAATTGCTTGCTTTGTTTGTCATATTTTGATACAGGTGACCGAGTATGTCAAAGAGCGGGTTCTGGCTTTGAGAGCATCAAACCCAGGACAGTATGACAACATATCCGTTGTGCGCACCAATTCAATGAAATACATTCCTAACTACTTCGGAAAGGCTCAGCTCTCCAAAATGTTCTTCCTGTTCCCTGATCCTCACTTCAAGGAGAAGAACCACCGGAGGAGGGTGATTAGCATGCATTTGCTCGATGAATACGCTTACGTGATGGAAGTGGGAGGAATCATATACACTATTACTGATGTAGAGGAGCTTGGTATATGGATGCGCACGTGTCTGGAGAAGCACCCACTCTTCGAAGCTGTTCCCGAGGAAGAGATAAAAGTCGATCCAGTTGTGAAGCTACTGTCTAGTGCCACCGAAGAAGGTCAGAAGGTCGCGCGGAATGGAGGGCAGACTTTCCAGGCCATCTTCAGGCGCATCTCCTTGCAAGAGGAATAAGCAATTTTGGAAGTTGCTAAGCTCTTAGCACTTGTGTACTTTCCTGGACTTTGCTAGATGGATCTGTGACATTTCTATACATTTCTGTAGCATGATTTCACTATGCAGTAGTCTTACGTAGCTCTGCTATCTCAAATGTTTGGTTCTACTTTACAAATATATATTTTTTTGGAAGATTGCTATGAGTTCACTCTCAGATGATGCGAGTTCTCTGCATTCCCATGTTCTGGTATTGCATGTTTGAGAACTGATATTTCTGTTTGGAAATTGGTACCAGGTTGCATTTTGTGTATGCTCATATTTACGCAAATCTGTAAGTGTTGGAAGTTGCTTCATATGTGGACATAAAGAGAGATACTTTTGCACACGATAACTTTTTATAGTATGGGAATATTCAATAATGATGAAAAATTAGGTTCCCATATGAAAAATGAAAATGACTCTTCTGAATTCTACAGTTTGAAGAAAATACAATCACAACTTCATAATGTCGCCATCATGTAATAACTGGTAACACCAACTCGTCTCTGAATGTTGTTAATCCAGTTACATCTGAGGCAAGCTTTATCCAATTACAGTAAATCACCAACTGAGATACCCTGTTCAAGCAGTTTGATTTCATGTATGCCCACTGCCTATCCCGAAGGCATGATGTATAGACTACACAGCATGTCCATGAGAACAACCACAGATCAAATTTTCCAAGTTCCAAGTTGCATGGAGTCCTCACATAGGATAATTTCATCTAGTGCTGACTATTTCGTCCTTGTCGGGTTACATGTTTCTGGTTCCATCTACATAAGCTTCTAGAATCCGGATGCAAAGGAGCGATCAACAGTCCATTAACAATCAGAATAACCACCTAAAGACAGAGTTCCCATATTCTACTAACTTCCTAACATTTGATCTTTGTCTCGAACTTTTTGTCAGAACAGAACCTCACACACCTCTGTTGGCTGGAACAAGTTTGAGAAGCTTTGCCAGATCATATGAGTTGAAATCCCTTCCGAAACATAGGCTCAGGTCCAATGGAGTTTTCCCACCCTGTAATGTGTAAACATAAATCCAAACAACTTATGAGTTCAGTGTTCAGGATCATCTTTTGGTCCTCAGGTAACATAACACATCAACACATGTAGTTTAGACAGTAGCTTCTGAGTTCAGAGTAAAGAGCAAGATATGCATCGCAGGAATAGTGGTCTAGATAGAACGTCAAGATTAAAGAAGTTGTACAGTGGATATGAACATTTCTCAAGGTGACTGTCGAAATTTTGTAACACAACATACAATGGCATGAGAATGTACACAAAATAGGACCTGAGCGCATCAGAAGCAAATATTATAGATCCAAAAACATTAAACCAAAAGGGCCATACATTGGTTCTTCTTGTCTGATCAGCACCATTGACAAGCAATATCTTTGTTATATCTCGATTTCTACTCTGTACCGCTAAATGCAGTGGTGTCCAGCCATCCTGCATGTAAGGAAAAATATGAGAAAATAACTTAATGTCTCAGAGTGGTTGAGCTGGTAAGAGAAGTGTGTCCTTTCAACTTACAACATCAGCAACGTTAACATCGACCCTGTACTTAATCAGCAGCTTCACGGTTTGCAGGGCACCAACTTGAACTGCATAATGTAGTGGCGTGGCTCCATCCTGCAAATGGGGCAGACTAAATTCAAGGGCCAACGTACAGGAATAATCTTAAACTTCAAAGATAAGAACTACATTGTTGCTAGTGAGGAACCAAATCCATCTGACAAGTGCTAAAGTGTAAATGCCACTTTCCAAAGTTCAGTTAGTATCTTCCACTTCATTATGGGGTTAGAGAAAAATAAATCATAAAAAGGATATTGCTGTTTACCCTATCTGTGACATGAGGATTTGCTCCTTTTCTTAGGAGATGGCTAATGACAGCCTCCTTTTTGCCTATTATCGCCTTGTGAAGAGGAGTAAAACCATCCTGTATCAGCAACACTCCCAATATTAGCACCACTATCCTAGATGGGATTTTGGACAAGCATCGCAACAAATAAAGCGGGAGCCTACTTTATCAACTAAATCAATATCAACACCATTGTCCAGCAGCTTGTCCATGAGAGGTATCTGCAGCGCCAACGCGTATGTATGAAGCGGATGCCATTTGGGCTGCACCAAGCAATGCAATTTCAGAAGTTAGAATCAACATCCAACATTCCAACATGCCACATATCTGTATCACTCGCTGCTCAGATGTCCTAAAAAAAGATATGCTTATATGCTAGAAAGATCACCCTTCCTGTCTCTGCATCATTTGATGTGATGCACAAAGCCAAATGACACCCGAGACATGATGTTGAAATCAGCTACAAAATGGTAACAGATGTCGCGCTGTGCCTAGCGTCAACGAAACCACCCACCACCAAACACACTGCATTTTACTTTTACAACTAGCATAACCACCTAAAGTCCAAACAGCACTAAACCTGAAAGAACAACTCTCCAACACAGTGGGAGACACTTACAAAATGGACAGTAAGATAGTGAAACACACTTAACTGATGATATTTTGGTGACATCAGCTGTCTCATTCTGATCCAAGATAGCCTCTTCTTCCGGCGTTAAGAGAAGCTCGATTTCTGGACGGATAAAATAGCGGCACAATAAGGTGTACAGTTCAAAAAACTGTAACTCCAGTTTCAAAAAAAAAAAAAAAACTGTAACAGCAAAAATACTGAAATGAGAATTGAGAGGCATAAACAGCACAATCTTTTTTAGAGTGCAAACTAGAAGAACAGAAGCACATCAAGAAAATTCGGAGGAGTAAATTTAGCTCGGAGACCCAGTCGATACCTCTCCGGAGCTCCTGCTCTTCACGCTCCTGCTGCCGCCTTGCAACGAGCCTGGAGAGCGGTAAGGGGGAAGGGAAAGGAGAGCTTCTTTGTACGGTCGCTTGCTTTCCGTTATCTTCGTAGTCGCTCCCGGAGCCGTCGTCTGGCTCCTCCCAGAAGGCGTCGCCGCCGCGAGGGAGGACACGTGCCGGGGCCCGGAAGGCAATTGAGAGCGGCGGCGGAAGAGAGGGAGATGGACGGTAGTGAGGTAGTGCAGCGCGGTGTGAAGCGGGGCGCGGAGAGGCATGGAGAAGGGCGGCGGCGGCGGCGGAGGAGGCCGTGGCCGCCCATGGGAGCATCTCTCGCCCGGCGCCTCTTATCGCAGAGGGGCTGAGCCGAAGGATGCTTCTCCCTGTGGTGTCTTCGCTAGGATTTGACTGTCAGCCCCCACTCCAACCCGTCTACCCATTTGGCCTGCAGAAATCCGTTTGAGTCAAAATGGACAGAAAGCCAAACCGAATATCGATGCAAATGAATGGTTGTTCGTTTTTCATCCCGTAGACCCATTTTCAAACTACATGTAGACCGAAAAATTTGCGCATGTACGTGACGCCGGTTGGGGTTACCTACCACGGGTAGGGTTACCAAGCGTACATCTTGGGTCACGCACGGGGCTTATAACATCATACTCCAAGACCCCAGGGTCACAAATACATTCAGGAGTCATTAAGGTTTACTTCACTCGGAAGAAGCACATTCATTTGGACGTCATTTATCACTCGGACGCCATCCGTTCACTATTATTATGCACTACTCCCTCTTAAGATCTAATCATTCACTTGGCCAAAGAAAACTCATAGATCAGAAAGCATACAAAGCTATAAAATTATATAAATAGATTTTAGAGAATACTTAAATACTTTCAATGAATAATTTTATCATGAACCCACAATTCATCGGATCCCAACAAACGCACCGCAAAAAGTCTACATCGGATTGATCTCAGACGAGATCATTGTATTGAAGAGAGAGAGAGAGAGAGAGAGAGAGAGAGAGAGAGAGAGATCTAGCTACTGCTATGGACACATAGGTTTTGTGGGAACTACTCACACATTATCGCAGAGGCAGTAAGGTTGATGAAGATAGCCTCCCCAATGGTTTCCCCTCCGGCAGAGTACCAACAGAAGCCTTCAGATGGGACCGCGGAATAATAGAGGCTTGCGGCGGCGAAAGAATTGTTTCGCGTATCGCGTCGGAGGTTTCTGGATATATGGGAATTTATAGGATTGAAATTAGGTCAAACGGAAACAAAGGGGGGCACAAGGCATCTGGGCGCGCCCCCCTCCCTTGCTGCTCTCTCGTGCACCGTCTGGTTGATACGTCTTCAACGTATCTATAATTTATGAAGTATTCATGCCATGTTTACAACAATTTTATATGGTTTTGGTATGATTTGGATGGAACTAACCCAGACTGACGTTGTTTTCAATAGAACTACCATGGTGTTGTTTTTTATGCAGAAATAAAAGTTCTCTGAATTCGACTAATTTTTTAACGATTTTTTGGAAGAAAAGAGAAACAATGGAGCAAAGAACCACCAGGGGGGCTGCTGCCCACAAGACACCAGGGCGCGCCAGCCCCCCTGGCGCCCCAGGTGGGTTGTGGGCCCCCTGAGGCCCATCTTCGCGTGATTCCAACGCTGAAAAATCCTATATATTCAGAAACCCCCGAAAGTTAACCTAGATCAGAAGTTCCGCCGCCGCAAGCCTCTGTAGCCAAGAAAAACCAATCTAGACCCCGTTCCGGCACCCTGCCGGAGGGGGAAATCATCACCAGAGGCCATCTTCATCATCTCGGCGGCCACCATGATGAGGAGGGAGTAGTCCACCCTCAGGGCTGAGGGTTTGTACCAGTGGCTATGTGTTTAATCTCTCTCTCATATTCTTGATTTGGCACGATTTGATGTATCGCGAGCTTTGTTAATATAATTTGATAATATGGTGTTTTCCCCTCTCTATCTTGTTGTGATGAATTGAGTTTTCCCTTTGAGATCTCGTTGTTATCGAATTGAATACTTTTATGGATTTAAGAACACTTGATGCATGTCGTGCTATGAATACCCGTGGTGACAATGGAGTATCATATTGATTCATTTGATGTGTGTTTTGGCACTCAACTCGTGGATTCCCGAGGTAACATTGGGGTAATCTATGCATAGGGGTTGATGCATGTTCTCGTCTTTGTTTCTCCGGTAGAAACCTTGGGGCACTCTTTTGAGGGTTTTTTGTGTTGGATTGGGTATTATGGATCTGAAATTGTTTGATGCATATCGGATAATCAAATCACGAATACTCGTGATGACATTGGAGTATCTAGGTGACATTAGAGTTGGTTGATGTGTATCATATGGTGTTATTTTAGTACGAACTCTTAGATAGATTGATTGGAAAGGATAACTTGGTGTTATTTTAGTATGAACTCTTGGATAGATCGATCAGAAATGATAACTTTGAGGTGGTTTTGTACCCTACAAACAATTTCATCTTATGTTCTCCACTATATAAGAATATTGGAGTGATTGTTCATAGCATGTTGAGGGATGGTTATATGATCCAATTATACTAGCATTGTTGAGAGATTGCACTAGCGAAAGTACGAACTCCAGGCCTCATTTTCAAGCATTGTAATACCGTTTGTGCTCACTTTTTCTACTTGCTACCATGCTGTTTTTATTGTTCCTATAACAAAAATTAATATCTACTATCATTACTACACTTGTATCACTATCTCTTCGCCGAACTAGTGCACCTATACAATTTACCATTGTATTTGGTGTGTTGGGGACACAAAAGACTCTTTGTTATTTGGTTGCATGATTGTTTGAGAGAGACCATCTTCATCTTATGCCTCCCACGGATTGATAAACCTTAGGTCATCCACTTGAGGAAAAATTGCTACTGTCCTACAAAACTCTACGCTTGGAGGCCCAACATGTTGGAAATATGCCCTAGAGGCAATAATAAATTAGTTATTATTATATTTCCTTGTTCATGATAATCGTTTATTATCCATGCTATAATTGTATTGATAGGAAACTCAGATACATGTGTGGGTACATAGACAACACCATGTCCCTAGTAAGCCTCTAGTTGACTAGCTCGTTGATCAATGGATGGTTACGGTTTCCTGACCATAGACATTGGATGTCGTTGATAACGGGATCACATCATTAGGAGAATGATGTGATGGACAAGACCCAATCCTAAGCCTAGCACAAAGATCGTGTAGTTCGTATGCTAAAGCTTTTCTAATTGTCAAGTATCATTTCCTTAGACCATGAGATTGTGCAACTCCCGGATACCGTAGGAATGCTTTGGGTGTACCAAACGTCACAACGTAACTGGGTGGCTATAAAGGTGCACTACAGGTATCTCCGAAAGTGTCTGTTGGGTTGGCACGAATCGAGACTGGGATTTGTCACTCCGTGTAACGGAGAGGTATCTCTGGGCCCACTCGGTAGGACATCATCATAATGTGCACAATGTGACCAAGGGGTTGATCATGGGATGATGTGTTACGAAACGAGTAAAGAGACTTGCCGGTAACGAGATTGAACAAGGTATCGGCATACCGACGATCGAATCTCGGGCAAGTACAATACCGCTAGACAAAGGGAATTGTATACGAGATTGAATGAGTCCTTGACATCGTGGTTCATCCAATGAGATCATCGTGGAACATGTGGGAGCCAACATGGGTATCCAGATCCCGCTGTTGGTTATTGACCGGAGAACGCCTCGATCATGTCTGCATGGTTCCCGAACCTGTAGGGTCTACACACTTAAGGTTCGATGACGCTATGGTTATAAAGGAAGTTTGTATGTGGTTACCGAATGTTGTTTGGAGTCCCGGATGAGATCCCGTACGTCATGAGGAGTTCCGGAATGGTCCGGAGGTAAAGATTTATATACGAGAAGTCCTGTTTTGGTCATCGAAAAAGTTTTGGGTTTTATCCGTAACGTACCGGGACCATCGGGAGGGTCCCGGGGGTCCACCAAGTGGGGCCACCATCCCCGGAGGGCTGCATGGGCCAAGTGTGGGAGGGGACCAGCCCCAGGTGGGCTGGTGCGCCCCCCCCCACAAGGGCCCAAGGCGCCTAGGGTTGAGGGAGGGGGCGCACCCACCTAACTTGGGGGGCAAGTTTCCCCTCTTCCTCCCTTGGCCGCCACCCTAGATGGGATTGGGGCTGCCACACCCCTTGGGGTGGAAACCCTAGAGGGGGTGCACCCCCTCCCTCCCCCCTATATATAGTTGAGGTCTTGAGCGCTGCCAACATATGAGTTTGACCTCTCCCTGGCGCAGCCCTACCTCTCTCCCTTCCCTCCCACGGTGCTTGGCAAAGCCCTGCAGGATTGCCACGCTCCTCCACCACCACCATGTCATTGTGCTGCTGCTGGACGGAGTCTTCCTCAACCTCTTCCTCTCTCCTTGCTGGATCAAGGCGTGGGAGACGTCACCGGGCTGTACGTGTGTTGAATGCGGAGGTGTCGTCCGTTCGGCACTAGGATCTCTGGTGATTTGGATCACGACGAGTACGACTCCTTCAACCCCGTTCTCTTGAACGCTTTCGCTTAGCGATCTACAAGGGTATGTAGATGCACTCTCCTTCCCCTCGTTGCTGGTTTCTCCATAGATAGATCTTGATGACACGTAGGAAATTTTTTGAATTTCTGCTACGTTCTCCAACAGTGGTATCAGAGCCAGGTTTATTGCGTAGATTCTTTGCACGAGTAGAACACAAATTAGTTGTGGGCGTTGATTTTGTTCAATATGCTTACCGTTATTAGTCCAATCTTGTTTCGACGGAATTGTGGGATGAAGCGGTCCGGACCGACCTTACACGTACACTTACGTGAGACAGGTTCCACCGACTGACATGCACTTGGTGCATAAGGTGGCTAGCGGGTGCCAGTCTCTCCCACTTTAGTCGGAACGGATTCGATGAAAAGGGTCCTTATGAAGGGTAAATAGTAATTGGCATATCACGTTGTGGTTTTGCATAGGTAAGAAACATTCTTGCTAGAAACCCATAGCAGCCACGTAAAACATGCAAACAACAATTAGAGGACGTCTAACTTGTTTTTGCAGGGTATGCTATGTGATTTGATATGGCCAAGAAGAATGTGATGAATGATATGTGATGTATGAGATTGATCATGTTCTTGTAATAGGAATCACGACTTGCATGTCGATGAGTATGAAAACCGGCAGGAGCCATAGGAGTTGTCTTTATTTATTGTATGACCTGCGTGTCATTAAACAACGCCATGTAATTACTTTACTTTATTGCTAACCGGTAGCCATAGTAGTAGAAGTAATAAGTTGGCGAGACCACTTCATGGAGACATGATGATGGAGATCATGGTGTCATGCCGGTGACGATGATGATCATGGAGCCCCGAAGATGGAGATCAAAAGGAGAAAAAATGATATTGGCCATATCATGTCACTATTTGATTGCATGTGATGTTTATCATGTTTATGCGTCTTATTTGCTTAGAATGACGGTAGTAAATAAGATGATCCCTCATTAAAATTTCAAGAAAGTGTTCCCCCTAACTATGCACCGTTGCGAAAGTTCGTCGTTTCGAAGCACCACGTGATGATCGGGTGTGATAGATTCTTACGTTCACATACAACAGGTGTAAGCCAGATTTACACACGCGAAACACTTATGTTAACTTGACGAGCCTAGCATGTACAGACATGGCCTCGGAACACAAGAGACCGAAAGGTCGAGCATGAGTCGTATAGTAGATATGATCAACATGAAGATGTTCACCGATGATGACTAGTCCGTCTCACGTGATGATCGGACACGGCCTAGTTGACTCGGATCATGTAATCACTTAGATGACTAGAGGGATGTCTATCTGAGTGGGAGTTCATTAGATGAACTTAATTATCCTGAACGTAGTCAAAAGCTCTTTGCAAATTATGTCGTAAGCTCGCTGTCGTGGATTTGTCACGGCAGATGTCCTAGCGAAAGGACTTAGTCGTGGAGCCATCGCTACGAGTTTACTTGAAGGGGTTAAAGCGGACACAAGGACACGAGGATTTTATACTAGTTCGGCCCCTTCGATGAAGGTAAAAGCCTACGTCTAGTTGTGATGGAATTGATATGGTCTCGATGGCTAGGGAGCAAACAAGCTTTGCCTAGGCTCGAGTTGTGGTTGTCTGCCTTGAACCGGCACCGGGTCGCCCCCTTATATACACGGGTGGCGCCCGTCGGTCCATAGAGTCCTAACCGGTTCATACTCGTACTCCGGTTGCTATCTCTCTATTCCTTACTTACAATACAAGTCATACATCAGGCCGGTTTACGGCTACATGCTCTAACCGACTACAGGCCTTGGGCCTTCATCTGTTTACGCCACTAATGAAGTTAACTCGGCCCAAGTAGGCCGGTTTACGCCTAGTGGTAATATCCCCAACATTAGGCCCCAGATTGATTTGAACTGGTTCATGTCAATCCTTCACACCATCTTGCGTCTTGGATATCTTCTGTTAATTGGCAAATCTCCATGTCATCATTATTTTTAGTTGCTGTAAACCGGCATGACGTCATCAGTTTTGGTTACTGTAAACCGGCATGACGTCATTATGAAGTTCATAACACCCTCTTAATAACAGCTCCTGGATTCGCGCGTTTGACCTAGCTCGGTTGCCTTATAAATAAGACCAAAGGGTCATTTCCTTTCTCTTCCCCTTCGTCCCTTCTTCTTCTTCCTCACATCGTCGGCTTTGCAGCTCCGCCACCACCGTCGACCTCTGCCTCGTCTCGGGCCGCTGCATCAACCTGAACGTACCAGAGTGTTGCGGCGTCTTTCCGCATCTTCTCCGTTCTCGGTAAGTCTTCTCTCCTTCTTAACCTAGATCTGTTCTTAGGGTTCCATGTTCTTGCTATGTTCATTGCGCGTTCATGGCTGTTCTCTGACCTTGAATGCATCTGTGGACTCTTGCTGTGCTTAGTAACGATCCCTTTAGCGTCCACCTGCTATTTCTCATCCAAGCGCATAGATCTCCCGCACATATCCGCTCAATGGTTCATTTCTGTTTCCGCCTTAGTCTTCGAAATATTTCCTGTTTTTATGAGCTTGCTGTAGATCCGCGGCTGTAACCTGATTTTGTGAAACTTGTTTCTGCATGACTAGTTGTCCATAGTTTCAATTGCTTCCGATGCTTAGGCCAGGCGATTTAACTTCACCATAGAGAAAAAATTGCTAAACCGGCATATATGTCATTAGTCCCCTGGTTGAACCGCCAGAATCCATCTGATGCTGCGTTGTAGAAGACCGGTTTATTGGTACTGCCTCCGGTTTACCGTAATTAGATCAACACCTTTTTTATCCGGCATGACCTTGAACCGGACCACTTATTTCTTGTAGATCTCGTCATGGCCAAACAAGTGTACGAGTGCAACTGGGTTCCCTCCCGTGTCACAGAATCACAGCTGAACGATCTAGTCCTGATCGGCGCTTTGGATAGCAAAGATACGATTCACTGGAGGGTTCCTAGAGATGAATGTCCTCCTACGCCCCAGGAAGGAGAGGTCGTGGTTTTTGCAGATCACATGGCCCGGGGCTTCAAACCGCCCGGCTCTAAATTTTACCGGGATGTGTTAGCCAACTTTCAACTCCGTCCACAGGATATTGGCCCCAACTCCGTCACCAATCTATGTCACTTTCAAGTACTTTATGAGGCATACCTTCAAGAGGAACCTTCAGTCGAGTTATTTAGAGATCTCTTTCATCTGAACCGCCGTACTGAATTCACTGACGGGCCTAATACCGAACTGGGCGGTATGGCCATTCAGAAAAGGAAAGAAATCACCTATCCCCACGTCAAACTCCATACTAACCCCAAGGAATGGAACGCAACTTGGTTTTATTGCAAGGATACATCTCCTGACAATGAAAATCCCTTGCCTGGCTTCCGTCCGGAACGACTCAGCAACACTCACCCTTTTCCACAAAGGCTAAGCGCCAAGGAGAGAATTAAGTATGCTCCTCAACTGTCCAAGCTCCGGGCCTTCATGGCCAATGGTTTAACAGGAATAGACCTTGCACGCTGCTGGATATCATGGAGCATTCTGCCTCTAAGCCGGCGCCCAAATTTGATGTGCGAGTATACTGATAGTGTCGATGACCCACTCCGACACACTAAAATCCAACTCCCTGATGAAGAAGTCACAGAATCTGTGAAAAAGATGCTGAATGAACCGGAGCACCTCTGTGCTCAAACCGGTCTGCCTCCTTACTACACCACCAACAAACCGCCAGCGGTAATATTTTAATTGCTCTACTGTTGAACCGGTTTACTATTTTATATGTTCAACGTTTAATTACTGCTGATCCAGGGTGATAATCCGTTTTGGAGTAAGAAACTTCCTCAAGACAAAACGGAGAAGGCAGGACGGCCAACCCGGCCCAAGACCAAGGTTATCAAGAAACCAGCTCATAAGAGAAAAACCACCGCTTCATCTGACCCAGCCATTGATGATGATGTGGGTAATCCGGATCTTGAGGTAGAACTTGATTCACTTGGCTTGCTTTTTACACGCCTTATTGATGATAATGCTTGTCGGGATGACGCTGAAGCCAGCAATGCGGGTTTCGTTGAGGTAACCATTCTCTCTTCCGATTCAGAAATCCTGCCTTTGCCAAAATTTCGCCGGGCAAACCGTAAAATTAAATTTTCTCATCCTCTTGCTTATCTGGATTCCCAATTTCTTATGAAGACCCAGCAACACAAAGCTCGCCGCACAACCCGGCACAGTGGCCAGGTAGTTACCTCTGCCGGTTTACCAAACAGTCCGGTTCGAAAACGCCGCTCCGAGGTCTCCGACCTTTTTATTGATTTAAATCGTAAAGCGGGTTTCTTCCGTCAACCTCTTAATCCATCCAACTCCGATTATCAGGTCACTTCTCATTCATCATCTGGTGAATCATCGGCCACCCAGCTACCACCTTTGAAAACAGTTGCTGGGTAAGTTAAACCGAACATATGCTTCCATTTTATTTTTCTTTCAGGGCTAAACCGAAACCAAGCAAGAAGGCCCGCCTGGATAGAGCGGCTGAAGAAGATGTGGCCCCAGAACATGACCAAGCACCTGATCATGAAGTGTTTACTTGTGAAGATATCCCCAATGATCCTCCTCTGCAAAACGATGTTATCCCTGAAGAAGGTCCTATTCATATTCCAGCCTCTGCTGATCCGCCTGCCAGCTCTGTCCAGATTGAGAAATCCCACACTCCTGCTGACAAACCGGCCGCACCAACCCAAACCGGCGAGTCAAAAGATGCTGATGTTGTGATTACCGGCGTAGGCCGCTCTGAACCTGGGAATCCTGCCACCCTTACCAGGCATACCATCAAAGAGGATTCTTCCCCTTTGAACAAAGGAAAATGGGATGTTGAATTAGAGACATACGCCGCTCTGAATGCTCAAGATCTTCACTCTGGCTATCTAAACCGGCTTTACACTAGCCGTGACTGTGAAGCTGGCCTGGTCAAAATGATGAGGGATAAATTTGAGGTAAATTCCTTCTTTCCTTTCTGCCATTGCATTCATCCTTGTAGCCCCCAAGGGCCGGTTTGTGACCTTGGTCAAACCGGGACTTGATCCTGAACATTTTTGAAATCCGTCGGCATAACCCTCGAGGGCCGGTCTAACTTAGCATAAGTAAACCGGGCTCAAAAATAAAAAGCCGTCCTTAGAGCATAACTTGATCAAATAGCCATTAGCCCCCAAGTGCCAAGTTGAATACTTGTATTTGAGCTTGGAACTTTGTAATCTAGCAATATACAAAAAATTGAAGGTGCATTAGCCCCCAAGTATCAGGCATATAACTTTGTTATGTGGTTGATACTTCCATTTCTTGGATCGCCTGTGCAAAGCTTAAAATGCCATCTGTATGCAGGCTGAAGTGAAAATCAAGGAGGACCAGATTGCCGATTTGCAGGAGGCCCTAAAGACCCAGCAGGCTGAAACAGATAAGGCCAAGCAAGAATTAACCAGCGCTTTGAGCACTGCGGAACGCCTGAAAGAAAGCTTCAAGAAAGAACGGGCTGACTGGGCCACTGAGAAGGCCGGTTTAACCAAAAGAACGGAAAATGCTGAAGCGGCCCTTAAACCGGTGGTGGATGAACTAACGGCCGTGCAGCGGCAAATACACTCCATGACTGCTGCAATCTTTGGTAAGCTCCTTGTAACTTCTGTGATAAATTTGAATCTGCTATGCCGTAAATCCGGTTTGAGACCATTCCAATTTTGTTTGTAGGCACACGTATTGGGCACTTAGGAAATGATGTGCGGAAGAAATTGAAAGCTGCCTACACCTTGGTGGAACAATTGTATACCGGAGCCCAACGGATCATCACCACAGCTTCTCCCAACAACCCGGCGCCCTCTTTAATCCAGGACACTCTTAGCAAGTTGTCAATGCTTCCAGCCCGGATTGAGGAGCTGAAAAAATCTGCTGCCCGAACCGGAGCAATCAATGCCTTAATCCGGGCAAAGGCATGGGTGCCCGACTTTGATCCTGTGGAAGCAGCTCAAGGCTATCCCAGTCTGAAAGAAGATGGCTCTGAATTCAACGAAGAGGATTTAAGGGCCATAAACCGTGTAGTGCGCCCGCTGGCTTGCCAGCTAGCTGAAGAGGCAGATTTGACGCATTATCAAGCGGAATATAATAATCAAAACAAGTGAGTGCCGGCCCCAACTGTTGAAGCGGAGAATCTGATTCCTCCAACCCGTAAGCACACTTACGCCCCTCATATTGAACCGTCTTCCCTGATCCATGAAGAGGCTGTTTTCCAAGCTTTAATGGGAATCGACTGGACCACTATTGATTTCCAGCCAATGGGTAGAGACGAAGAAGCTGAAGCGGCGGAGGATGAGGAGCAGGCTTGAACCGGAAGCCGGTTTGAAGAGCTATTTGCAAAAACAATGATTTAGTTTGAACACCGTGCTGCCTTGTAATAGGATAGTTAAAATTTCTGCCCGGAATATGCCTTCGTGCATAAGTACTGAAGCTTTTGCTTGAAAACTTTAATTCATATTTCCTGCAATCAGAAAAATTTGAACTTCGGTGGCGGTTATACCATCAGCCGGATTATGATCTTGATATGTGTATCAGTAATATAACAAATAAATGATACATAAATACCTGCCATGTTTGAGCATAAAGCTGGCTTTAGCCAAGCCTGAAGCGGTGGTTTTATAAACCATTACCGTCAAAAAGGGAGAAAGTAGCTCCCGTACAAACCGTACTGACTTAATACGACCCCCCTGGTTACTCCATGATGTTAACAGGGAAAAGGTAAACCAGGCAGACTCCTCCGGATAAAAAGGGAGATCAAAAATCATTGGCTGAACCGGAAAAAATATGCTTGTTGACACAAAGAAATCCAACAAAAGCAAAGAACGAACAAACCATGAAAACAACATGGAAGCAAAAGTAATGAAAAAAAAACCATTTGCAAAAATATGCTATACTGAGCTGTTCAGATGGTATTACCATGGTCGGACAGGATCAAGGCCCCCAATAGGAGTGACAATGATTCAAGTCAGTCAGGTCCCCAAATGACTCGTGGCATGTATGCCAGATCAAGAGGCGTGGCAATGGTTCGGGCCCAACCATACCCCCAAGTGATTTTGTGGCCTTAGGCCGACCAAGAGGCGTGACTGGTTCAGACTTGACCAAGTCCCCAAATGATCTGGTGGCTGTCGCCTATCAAAGGGTGTTCGTTGGTTCGGACACGACCAAGGCCCCCAGTGATATATAAAAAACAAATGTCAAGGGGTAAACCGGAGGCCGCTTTAAACAGAACCACTCCGTGTAACCTCGCATGATGAGAAAGACAGAGACCCCGCTTTAGCTGAGGCTCCGGTTTGATATATCAAAGATAATATATACATTGTCATGATATGTACATAGATAGAGCCGATGGCTCAAGTATAGTAAGGCCGAAGATGAGCTATATTCCACGGCCTGTTGGTCTCCTCTTCTGATGCACGTGAGTCTTGATGTCCTCGAATATCAATCAAATAGTACGACCCGTTGTGCAAATTTTTGCTGACCACGAAAGGTCCCTCCCAGGGTGGGGATAACTTGTGCATACCCGTTTGATCTTGGATGAGTCGAAGCACCAAATCTCCTTCTTGAAAAGTTCTGGTTCTAACCCGGCGACTGTGATAGCGACGAAGATCTTGCTGGTAAACCGCCGAACGAGCAGCCGCTATATCACGCTCCTCGTCCAATAGGTCCAAAGCATCTTGCCGTGCTGTCTCATTGTCTGTTTCAACATAAGCTGCCACACGAGGCGAATCGTGCCAGATGTCACTAGGGAGAATTGCCTCTGCTCCATAGACCATGAAAAATGGCGTGTATCCTGTGGACCGGTTTGGCATAGTATTGATACTCCATAATACAGACGGTAGCTCTTCAACCCAACATCCTGGTGTCCTTTGCAATGGGACCAAAAGCCGGGGTTTGATGCCTCGCAAGATTTCCTGATTAGCTCGTTCTGCCTGTCCATTGGACTGGGGGTGTGCCACTGACGACACGTCAAGTCGGATGTGCTCACGTTCACAGAACTCCTTCATAGCACCCTTGGATAAATTAGTACCATTGTCAGTAATGATACTGTGTGGAAAACCAAACCGGAAAATCACCTTCTTGACGAACTGCACCGCTGTTGCTGCATCACACTTGCTGACAGGCTCCGCTTCAACCCACTTGGTAAATTTGTCAACTGCCACCAAAAGGTGGGTTTTCTTATCCTTGGATCTTTTAAAAGGCCCAACCATATCCAGCCCCCACGTTGCAAACGGCCATGTTATTGGGATCATCCGCAATTCTTGAGCCGGCACATGAGCACGCCTTGAAAATTTCTGACATCCATCACACCGTTTAACCAAGTCCTCCGCATCAGCGTGCGCTGTCAACCAGTAGAACCCGTGACGAAACGCCTTTGCCACCAGAGACTTTGAACCGGCGTGGTGTCCACAATCCCCTTCGTGGATTTCTCTTAAGATTTCACAGCCTTCCTCAGGAGAGACACGACGTTGAAACGCCCCTGATACACTGCAATGATGTAATTCACCATTGACAATCGTCATAGACTTGGACCGCCGGACTATCTGCCGGGCCAGAATCTCATCCTCTGGTAACTCCCCCCGGTTCATGTACGCAAGATAAGGAACTGTCCAATCCGGAATAACATGCAGGGCTGCCACCAATTGAGCCTCCGGATCAGGGATAGCCAAATCCACCTCACCTAGGAGCTTGACTGACGGGTTGTGCAACACGTCCAAAAAGACGTTAGGCGGGACCGGTTTACGCTGAGAGCCCAACCGGCTTAAAGCATCCGCCGCTTCATTCTTCCGACGGTCCACATGATCCACTTGATAACCCTTGAAACACCCTGCAATATTATCCACTTCTCGACGATATGCAGCCATGAGCGGGTCCTTAGAATCCCAAGTGCCAGACACCTGCTGAGCTACTAGGTCCGAGTCACCAAAGCACTTAACCCGGCTTAAATTCATCTCTTTAGCCATCCGGAGGCCATGGAGCAAGGCTTCGTACTCAGCTGCATTATTAGTACAAGGGAACATTAAGCGGAGAACATAACAAAACTTATCACCTCGCGGGGAAGTTAATACGACTCCAGCCCCCGAGCCTTCCAATTGCCTGGATCCGTCAAAATGAATAGTCCAATATGTGTGATCCGGCTTCTCCTCTGGTGCTTGTAACTCCGTCCAGTCATTGATGAAATCAACAAGTGCTTGAGACTTCACTGCCGTCCGAGGCACGTACTTCAGTCCATGTGGCCCAAGCTCTATAGCCCACTTGGCAATCCGGCCAGTCGCCTCCCGGTTCTGTATGATATCACCCAAGGGAGATGAACTGACCACTGTGATGGGGTGCCCTTGAAAATACTGCTTCAACTTCCGACTGGCCATAAAAACTCCATAGACCAGCTTCTGCCAATGCGGATACCTTTGCTTGGATTCAATAAGCACCTCGCTGATATAATAAACCGGCCGCTGAACCAGATATTCCTTGCCTGCCTCTTTGCGTTCCACCACAATAGCCACGCTAACTGCCCGAGCATTGGCCGCTACGTATAATAATATTGGCTCCTTGTCGACCGGAGCTGCAAGAACAGGCGGATTGGCTAACTGCCGCTTCAGGTCCTCAAATGCCTCATCAGCAGCTGGACTCCAGACGAAATTGTCTGTCTTCCTCAGCATTTGATATAAAGGGATAGCCTTCTCCCCGAGGCGGCTGATAAACCGGCTCAGCGCAACAATTCGGCCCGCCAAACGCTGAACATCATTGATACACTTCGGTTTAGCTAGGGATGTAATAGCCGTAATCTTCTCCGGATTAGCCTCAATTCCTCTGTTAGACACCAGAAAACCCAATAACTTGCCTGCCGGAACACCAAAAACACACTTGGCCGGATTAAGCATCATCCTGTAAGCTCGCAAGTTGTCAAAGGTCTCCTTCAAATCATCCACCAGCGTCTCCTTCTGTCTTGATTTTACTACAATATCATCCACATAGGCGTGCACATTGCGGCCGATCTGCTCATGCAGGCAATTCTGTACACACCGTTGATAGGTGGCTTGGGCACTCTTGAGCCCGAAGGGCATAGATACATAGCAGAAGGCTCCAAAGGGAGTAATAAATGCTGTTTTCTCCTGGTCCTTAACCGCCATCTTGATCTGATGATATCCAGAGTATGCATCCAAAAAACTCAAATGCTCACAACCTGCCGTGGCATCAATGATCTGATCAATACGGGGGAGGGCAAAAGGATCTGCCGGACAGGCTTTGTTAAGATCTGTGTAATCCACACACATACGCCAAGTGCCGTTTTTCTTAAGAACCAACACCGGATTAGCAAGCCACTCTGGATGGAACACCTCAATAATAAAACCAGCTGCTAAAAGCCTGGCCACTTCCTCTCCAATGGCTTTGCGCCTTTCTTCGTTAAACCGGCGGAGGAACTGTTTCACCGGTTTATACTTAGGATCCACATTAAGAGTGTGCTCAGCGAGTTCCCTCGGTACACCTGGCATGTCAGACGGCTTCCATGCAAAAATGTCCCGATTCTCACGGATGAACTCGATGAGCGCGCTTTCCTATTTGGGATCCAAGTTGGCACTGATAGTGAACTGCTTGGACGAATCGCCGGGCACGAAGTCAACAAGCTTGGTCTTAGCTGCCGATTTGAACTTCAGATCTGAATCATGCTCTGTAGTTGGCTTCTTTAAAGGGGTCATATCCGCCAGATCAACATTGTCCTTATAATACTCCAACTCCTCCGTGGCACAGACTGACTCCGCATAAGCCGCATCACCCTCTTCACATTCCAAAGCGATCCTACGGTTCCCGTGAACTGTTATCGTCCCCTTGTAACCCGGCATCTTGAGCTGTAAATAGATATAACAAGGCCGCGCCATGAACTTGGCATAAGCCGGCCGCCCAAACAGGGCGTGATACGGGCTCCGGATCTTCACCACTTCGAAGTTTAATTTTTCCGACCGAGAATCGTGCTCATCCCCAAAAGCCACATCTAGGGTTATCTTGCCAACAGGATATGCAGATTTGCCTGGCACAACACCATGGAATACCGTATTCGACGGTCTGAGATCCTTGTCTGTTAGTCCCATGCGCCGGAATGTCTCATAGTATAGTATGTTAATACTGCTTCCTCCATCCATGAGCACCTTGGTGAACTTATAACCCCCCACCTGAGGGTCCACTACTAATGCTAACTGGCCCGGATTATCAACCCGGGGCGGGTGATCTTCTCTGCTCCACACGATGGGCTGCTCTGACCAGCGTAAGTAACGTGGTAAGGCCGGTTCAACAGAATTCACCGCTCGCTTGTGGAGTTTTCGGTCGTGCTTATCCAAGCCAGTTGTGAAGACATGGTATTGCCCATTGCTCAACTGCTTTGGCTGGCTCTGATAACCTGACTGCTGCTGCTGCTGCTGCTGGCCGTTTTGATTACTCTGGCTATTGTGACCGCCCTGATTGAAACCTGAACCGAAAGCTCCATCGTGACCCGGGCCGTGTAAACCGGATCCTGAACCGCCACCTGACCCATGGTCATACCGGAAGGCATTAGAGTTTTTAAACTCCCGCATAACATAACAATCCTTCCAAAGGTGGTTAGCTGGTGTCTCCTTCGTCCCGTGCTTTGGGCAAGGCTGATTCAACAAATAATTCAAACGGCTTGCGTTAGGATTGGGGGTCCCATTACGATCTGCCGCTTTACCTCTACGCTGCTGCCCCCTGTCCTGTGCATTAGCGTTGGCCACAAAATCCATGCTACCCTCCGCCTTATGTTTGCCTCCGTTTCCATGACCCGCCGGTTTGTACTGCTGCTGTTTAGAGTTGCTATTCTTCCTTCCCTTCCCTCTTTCATCATCATCAGGTTCGGGATCCTTGGTACTGTCCGAATCGGCATACTTTACTAAAGCAGCCATGAGGGTTCCCATGTCATTACAGAACCGCTTCATGTGTCCCAATTTCAATTTTAGAGGCTCAAACCGGCAGTTGCCTTCCAGAGTTAAGATCGCAGAATCAGCATTAATCCTGTCAGATGAGTGCAAAATTTCCGAAACGCGGCGCACCCAACGGGTCGTTGATTCTCCTTCCTCCTGGACACAAGCCGCCAGGTCTACTATGGACTTGGGCTGCTTACATGTATCTTTAAAATTCTGTATAAACCGGGCCCGCAACTGGGCCCATGAGCTGATAGAATTGGGTGGCAGGCTCTTTAACCAAGTACGAGCCGTGCCCTCAAGCATCATGGTGAAGTATTTTGCACATGCGGCCTCATCCACATCCAGCATCTCCATGGCCATCTCATAACTCTCTACCCATGCTTCAGGGGGTAAATCAGCGGTGTAATTCGGCACCTTGCGTGGACCCTTGAAATCTTTAGGCAGGCGCACATTACGTAAAGCTGGGATTAAGCAAGGCACTCCCAAAGCGGATGTGATCCCTGGTCCGGCAAAGGTTGTAGAACGAACCGTGTAAATTGGCCCGCATTATCATGTGCTGCTAACTCGGCCTCCCTTTGTGCCCGTGCCCGATCCACCACATCCTGAGCATCTCCAACACCACCTGCCGGGTTATTACCACGGGCCGCTTCACGGCCTCGCGCATTGCTTGATATGGCCGGTTCCTCCATGCGCCTGCTATAGCTTCGGCCCGGACGGGGCGTAGAATGAATCCGATCACGGCTGTATGAGTATGCCTCCTGCTGAATCAGCGCAGTCCGAAGAAGCTCCTTAACCCGGCGTGTCTCTATCGCTTGCGGAGAATCCCCTTCGACTGGGATGGCCTCTAACCGTGCAGCGGCCGCAACAAGGTTGTCCATATGATTAGAATAATGACCTGGGGGCGTCTGGACCGGCGGAAAATTCATAATGTTCTGCTGAGGGGGTTCCATCAGGCGAGGTTGGACCGGCTCCCCTCGTCCTGGTGCCTCGATCCGGTTTGTCTCCGGGTACTGCGGCGGATTACTGGGCCCAGCCCCTGGAGTGTGAAAGAGATTTCGGGGGTCAAACCCTGACGGCAGGCGTGATCTGTGCTTCCGCTTCAAAACCTCCTATGATGCGTTCTGGTCAAGCATGAGTTTATAGGCCTGGGCGTCCAAAGCGGCCCGTTCTACAGTCATCCTGTCTTTTCTGCTGCCAGATCCGCTTTGGCTTGCACGATCTGCTCTTTCACCTTTGCGATTTCTGCATTATGGGCCTCCTGATCCGCCGAATTGTCCTCTGCCATAAGCGCAGCTAGTGCATCAAACAGATCAGTTAGAACTTGAACCGGCGGGCGCACAAGGCCTCCTGCCCCTGCTGCGGCTGCCGCTGCTGATCCGGAGAGCATTGCTGCGGCGGTCGAAGAGTGATTCGCCGCCTGTGTGCCGGCCATGAATATTCCAACCCGGTTGATCTGGCCTGGGGGGTCCGGAATACTGTCGCCATCGGAACAGCCCCTAATCTGGTCGTCTTGCAACTGGTATAGCGATTCGGTCTCTCCGGTCGAGGACTCGTTATCAGAATAGATGACGGTCTCATTACCGCGTTCTGACTCGTCTTCACGCTCACCTTCGTGGATGACTCCAACGAAGACATGTTTCACGGCCGGTTTAACCCGGGTAGATCTCGCACGCTGAGCCGTCTCGATGAGGTTGGTGTAGATGTCCGGCTCAGGCCCAGGCTCACCGATTTTGCCAATGAAAACGTGTACGCCACCAAAGGGGACCCGGTACCCGTACTCGATTGACTCGGCCTCGGGACCCCATCCTGCGTCGTCGATGTAGATCCTGCCCCGACGACTCTTGGTCATCCGGCCCACAACATAGCCTTCGAGTCCCTTGAGCTTGCCCTCCAAGATCGTCAAACCATCGTGCGATAGCCCCATGGTGGGCGCCAACTGTCGTGGATTTGTCACGGCAGATGTCCTAGCGAAAGGACTTAGTCGTGGAGCCATCGCTACGAGTCTACTTGAAGGGGTTAAAACGGACACAAGGACACGAGGATTTTATACTAGTTCGGCCCCTTCGATGAAGGTAAAAGCCTACGTCTAGTTGTGATGGAATTGATATGGTCTCGATGGCTAGGGAGCAAACAAGCTTTGCCTAGGCTCGAGTTGTGGTTGTCTGCCTTGAACCGGCACCGGGTCGCCCCCTTATATACACGGGTGGCGCCCGTCGGTCCATAGAGTCCTAACCGGTTCATACTCGTACTCCGGTTGCTATCTCTCTATTCCTTACTTACAATACAAGTCATACATCAGGCCGGTTTACGGCTACATGCTCTAACCGACTACAGACCTTGGGCCTTGTTTACGCCACTAATGAAGTTAACTCGGCCCAAGTAGGCCGGTTTACGCCTAGTGGTAATATCCCCAACACTCGCGCTTTAGTTCCACTGTTTAGATATATTCCTAGAGAAAATATAGTTGAAAGTTGATAGTAGCGATTATGCGGATAGTAGATAGCTTATGTCCTTAATGAACCGCTCAGTATGATGAACCCCAAACGTAGTCTGTGGATGTTGCGAACATCGGACATGCACGTTTTGATAACTACGTGATAGTTCAGTTAAACGGTTTAGAGTTGAGGCACCAAAGACGTTTTCGAAACATCGCGGAACATATGAGATGTCTCGAGGGCTGAAATTGGGATTTCAGGCTCGTGCCCACGTCAAGAGGTATGAGACCTCCGCCAATTTTCTTAGCCTGCAAACTAAGGGAGAAAAGCTCAATCGTTGAGCTTGTGCTTAGATTGTCTGAGTACAACAATCACTTGAATCGAGTGGGAGTTGATCTTCCAGATGAGATAGTGATGTTTCTCCAAAGTCATTGTCACCAAGATGCTAGAGCTTCGTGATGACCTGTAACATATCAGGGATAGATATGATGATCCTTGAAATATTCGCGATGTTTGACACCGCGAAAGTAGAAATCAAGAAGGAGCATCAATTGTTGATGGTTAGTGAAACCACTAGTTTCAAGAAGGGCAAGGGCAAGAAGGGGCACTTCATGAAATGGCAAATCAGTTGCTGCTCCAGTGAAGAAACCCAAGGTTGAACCCAAACCCGAGACTAAGTGCTTCTGTAATAAGGGGAACAACCACTGGAGCAGAATTACCCTAGATACTTGTTAGATAAGAAGGCTGGCAAGGTCGATAGAAGTATGTTGGATATACATTACGTTAATGTGTACTTTACTAGTACTCCTAGTAGCACCAGGGTATTAGATACCGGTTCGGTTGCTAAGTGTTAGTAACTCGAAATAAAAGTTACGGAATAAACAAAGACTAGCTAAAGGTGAGCTGACAATATGTGTTGGAAGTGTTTCCAAGGTTGATGTGATCAAGCATCGCACACTCCCTCTACCATCGAGATTGGTGTTAAACCTAAATAATTGTTATTTGGTGTTTGCGTTGAGCATAGGCATGATTGGATTATGTCTGTTGCAATACGGTTATTCATTTAAGGAGAATAATGGTTACTCTGTTTATTTGAATAATACCTTCAATGGTCTTACACATAAAAGGAATGGTTTATTGAATCTCGATCGTAGTGATACACATTTTCATGCCAAAAGATATAAGATAGTAATGATAGTACCACTTACTTGTGGCACTGCCATGTAAGTCATATTGGTGTAAAACGCATGAAGAAGCTCCATGTTGATGGATCTTTGGACTCACTCGCTTTTGAAAAGTTTGAGACATGCAAACCATGTCTATTGGTATATACACATGAAGAAACTCCATGCAGATGGATCGTTTGGACTCACTTGATTTTGAATCACTTGAGATATGCAAATCATACCACATAGGCAAGATGACTGAAAAGCCTCGTTTTCAGTAAGATGGAACAAGATAGCAACTTGTTGGAAGTGAATATCGTTATGTTCTTACTTCACGGATGATTTAAGTAGATACCGAGTATATTTACTTGATGAAACACAAGTCTGAATTATTGAATGGTTCAAGTAATTTCAGAGTGAAGTTGAAGATCATTGTGACAAGAGGATAAAATGTCTATGATATGATCATAGAGATGAGTATCTGAGTTACGAGCTTTGGCATGCAATTAAGACATTGTGGAAATGTTTCACAATTAATACCGCCTGGAACACCATAGTGTGATGGTGTGTCCGAACATCATAGTTGCACCCTATTAGATATGGTGCGTACCATGATGTCTCTTATCGAATTACCACTATCCTTCATGGGTTAGGCATTAGAGACAACCGCACTCACTTTAATAGGGCACCACGTAATTCCGTTGAGACGACACCATTTGAACTATGGTTTGGAGAAACCTAAGTTGTCGTTTCTTTAAAGTTTGGGGCTGCGACGCTTATGTGAAAAAGTTTCATCGTGATAAGCTCGAACCCAAAACAGATAAATACATCTTCATAGGATACCCAAAATGGTTTGGTATACCTCCTATCTCAGATCCGGAAGCAAGAGTAATTGTTTTTAGAAACGGGCCCTTTCTCGAGGAAAAGTTTCTCTCGAAAGAATTGAGTGGGAGGATGGTGGAGACTTGATAAGGTTATTGAACCATCACTTCAACCAGTGTGTAGCAGGGCACAGGAAGTTGTTCATGTGGCACCTACACCAATTGAAGTGGAAGCTGATGATAGTGATCATGAAACTTCGGATCAAGTCACCACCAAACCTCGTAGGTCGAGGAGGATGCGTACTGCTTCAGAGTAATACGCAATCATGTCTTAGAGGTCATGTTGCTGGACAACAATGAACCTACGAGCTATGGAGAAGCGATGGTGGGCCCGGATTCCGACGAATGGCTCGAGGCCATAAAATCCGAGAAAGGATCCATGACTTTGGAAGAAATACTTGATGGTCGTAAGGCAGTTGGGTACAGATGGATTTTAAAAGGAAGACAGACAATGATGGTAAGAATCACCATTAAGAAAGCTCGACTTGTGGCGAAGAGTTTTTTCACAAGTTCAAGGAGTTGACTACGATGAGATTTTCTCATCCGTAGCGATGCTTAAGTCCGTTGGAATCATGTTAGCATAAGCTGCATTTATGAAATCTGGCAGATGGATGTCAAAACAAGTTTCCTTACCAGTTTTTCGTGAGGAAAGGTTGTATGTGATACAGCCAGAAAGTTTTGACAATCCTGAAGAACGCTAACAAATATGCAAAACTCCGGCAATCCTTCTAAGGACTGGAGTAAGCATCTCGGAGTTGGAATGTACGCTTTGATGAGATGATCAAAGATTTTGGGTCTATACAAAGTTTATGAGAAACTTGTATTTCCAAAGAAGTGAGTGGGAGCACTATAGAATTTCTGATGAGTATATGTTGTTGACATATTGTTGATCACAAATAATGTAGAATTTCTAGAAAGCATATAGGGTTGTTTGAAAAGTGTTTTTCAATGGAAAACCTGGATTAGGCTACTTGAAAAATAAGCATCGAGATCTATAAGATAGATCAAAATGTTTAATAATACTTACAAATGAGCACATACCTTGACATAATCTTGAAGGTGTTCAAGATGGATCAGTCAAAGAAGGAGTTCTTGCCTGAGTTGTAAGGTATGAAGTTAAGAGTTAAAACTCGACCACGGCAGAAGAGAGAGAAAGGACAAAGGTCGTCCCCTATGCTTCAGACGTAGGCTCTATAGTATGCTATGCTGTGTACCGCACCGGAAGTGTGCCTTGCCATGAGTCAGTCAAGGGGTACAAGAATGATCCAGGAATAGATCATTGGACAGCGGTCAAAATTGTCCTTGGAGTAAATAAAGGACATGTTTCTCGATTGTGGAGGTGATAAAGAGTTCGGCATAAAGGGTTACGTCGATGCAAGCTTTAACACCTATCCGAATGACTCTGAGTAGCAAACCGGATACGTATAGTGGAGCAACCATTTGGAATAGCTCCAAGTGGAGCGCAGAAGCAGCATTTACAATATGACATAGAGAATTGTGAAGTATATACGAATCTAAATGTTGCAGACCCGTTGACTAAAACCTCTCTCACAAGCAAAACATGATCAAACCCCAGAACTCATTGAGTCTTAATCACATAGTGATGTGAACTAGATAATTGATTCTAGTAAACTCTTTGGATGTTGGTCACATGGCAATGTGACCTGTGAGTGTTAATCACATGGCGATGTGAACTAGATTATTGACTCTAGTGCAAGTGGGAGACTGTTGGAAATATGCCCTAGAGGTAATAATAAATTAGTTATTAATATATTTCCTTGTTCATGATAATCGTTTATTATCCATGCTATAATTGTATTGATAGGAAACTCAGATACATGTGTGGGTACATAGACAACACCATGTCCCTAGTAAGCCGCTAGTTGACTAGCTCGTTGATCAATGGATGGTTACGGTTTCCTGACCATAGACATTGGATGTCGTTGATAACGGGATCACATCATTAGGAGAATGATGTGATGGACAAGACCCAATCCTAAGCCTAGCACAAAGATCGTGTAGTTCGTATGCTAAAGCTTTTCTAATTGTCAAGTATCATTTCCTTAGACCATGAGATTGTGCAACTCCCGGATACCGAAGGAATGCTTTGGGTGTACCAAAAGTCACAACGTAACTGGGTGGCTATAAAGGTGCACTACAGGTATCTCCGAAAGTGTCTGTTGGGTTGGCATGAATCGAGACTGGGATTTGTCACTCCGTGTAACGGAGAGGTATCTCTGGGCCCACTCGGTAGGACATCATCATAATGTGCACAATGTGACCAAGGGGTTGATCACGGGATGATGTGTTACGAAACGAGTAAAGAGACTTGCCGGTAACGAGATTGAACAAGGTATCGGCATACCGACGATCGAATCTCGGGCAAGTACAATACCGCTAGACAAAGGGAATTGTACACGGGATTATTGAGTCATTGACATCGTGGTTCATCCGATGAGATCATCGTGGAACATGTGGGAGCCAACATGGGTATCCAGATCCCGCTGTTGGTTATTGACCAAAGAACGTCTCGGTCATGTCTGCATGGTTCCCGAACCTGTAGGGTCTACACACTTAAGGTTCGATGACGCTAGGGTTATAAAGGAAGTTTGTATGTGGTTACCGAATGTTGTTCGGAGTCCCAGATGAGATCCCGGACGCCACGAGGAGTTCTGGAGGTAAAGATTTATATATGGGAAGTCCTGTTTTGGTCACCGGAAAAGTTTTGGGTTTTATCGGTAACGTACCAGGACCATCGGGAGGGTCCCGGGGGTCCACCAAGTGGGATCACCATCCCCAGAGGGCTGCATGGGCCAAGTGTGGGAGGGGACCAGCCCCAGGTGGGCTGGTGCGCCCCCCCACAAGGGCCCAAGGCGCCTAGGGTTGGGGAAGGGGGCGCACCCACCTAACTTGGGGGGCAAGTTTCCCTTCTTCCCCCCTTGGCCGCCACCCTAGATGGGATTGGGGCTGCCGCACCCCTTGGGGTGGAAACCCTAGAGGGGGCGCACCCCCCTCCCTCTCCCCTATATATAATTGAGGTCTTGAGGGCTGCCAACATATGAGTTTGACCTCTCCCTGGCGCAGCCCTACCTCTCTCCCTTCTCCTCTCCCGCGGTGCTTGGTGAAGCCCTATAGGATTGCCACGCTCCTCCACCACCACCACGCCGTTGTGCTGCTGCCGGACGGAGTCTTCCTCAACCTCTTCCTCTCTCCTTGCTGGATCAAGGCGTGGGAGACGTCACCGGGCTGTACGTGTGTTGAACGCGGGAGGTGTCGTCGTTCGGCACTAGGATCTCCGGTGATTTGGATCACGACGAGTACGACTCCTTCAACCCCGTTCTCTTGAACGCTTCCGCTTAGCAATCTACAAGGGTATGTAGATGCACTCTCCTTCCCCTCGTTGCTGGTTTCTCCATAGATAGATCTTGGTGACACGTAGAATTTTTTTGAATTTCTGCTACGTTCTCCAACACAACACGAGTCTACAAGAATATAAAGTTGCATAGTAGACATCACTGGTCTCCTCCAAAGCTTCCAGGGTCTCATTTGGTCCAGAAAAAAATCGTCAAAAAGTTTTGTCATATTGGTCTTCATTTAGTATGGATCTCCTAGAAAACCAAAAACATGCAGAAAATAGCAACTGACACTGGCACTGAGTTAATAGGTTTGTCCATAAAAATAATATAAAATGGTATATAAAGTATATAAAAGTGATATTATAATAGCATGAAACAATACAAAATTATAGATACATTGGAGACGTATCAAGGCGCTCGAGTGCTCATGCGAATCGATGCTAGAGGATGAAACTGACAAAAGTAAAGTGCCAAATCTGTCTATGTGAACCTGAGTGTGTTGATGCAAAGATCTCTGGCAAAGGGCCACCGGAACCACGCCGGCGACCATGCTATGGTGGAGGTGATCTCAGACTCACATGGCATCGGGCTACACATGACATAGACGAAGGGGAAAAACAGGTGGGGAGGAAGCGGAGCTCACCAGGATCAGTCTGTGTGCTCCGCTCGCCGTGAAGTGGACGGAGCTGACCAAATTTTGTCGGTGATGAGATTTGGCCGTAGAGGAAGAAGGGGAAGAAGGCGATGCGTGTAGGGGTTCCCGGCTCGCTCCAGTCGACGCCATGGACGAGTCCATGGCCGATGGGTGTTATATTTATACTCATCACACTTGAGTTTAAACCGGTTTATTTCATAAAAACCAAGATATCTGCTCTGAAATCTGTAGGACGTTCGATTGGACAACTATCTATTGATGCATGGTGTGTTCCGGTCAAGACATAATTTGGACACATCCCCCACTTCCCTATGTTGCAAGCACATCTTGACGGGTGTCCTCCAGGGCACAAATTAATTTCACAATGATGTTGTTCACAAGTCTATGGTTGTAAGAACCAAGTCCTCATGCACATGCCTATCTTTATTATAAGTGTTCACTGTTGCAACTTGATCACGATCTGGTCTAAAAACTAAAATTTAATACTCTTGCAAAAGCTTGTCGGAAACCCTTGTCTTCAAGGCGCACGTCCTACCATGTGCTCGATAACTCAGGGTCACCTTTGGGGTAAAAGGCCAGAATCCTTTTGCTATATTTTTACCGTATCACTAAGGGACCCATCAATGGAGACGAAGCTTCTGGACAAGGTGGCGAGGCGTGGCGACGTCGATGGCTTCAACGGCGCCATGAGCATGCTCTCGTGTGCCTTCAGACATCCCTCATTTGGGTGGATCTAGGGTTCCTGGTGAACCCTGCCATGTGGGAGAGGAAAGAAGGGATGGGGATTATATTGAGTGGTCGGGGCACCAGGAGGGGAAGATAAGGGTGAGGCGAGCACGACTATCCTCGGGTGCGCACATGGATGCGCTGGTGTGAGCAGAGACCGAAGGTAGGAGAAAGGTGGGTGCAGGCACGTTGTTCACAATCGTTGACTTGTGGGGTTGGCTAAGCCACGTGGGCTACTCGGGGAGATGGTAGGTGGGTTTCTAGGTGCAAAATGATTCGCGCACGAGTTAGGTGGGCTTCGGTGCCGGCGTCTCTCTCTCTCTCTCTCTCTCTCTCTCTCTCTCTCTCTCTCTCTCTACCTCCATTTATTTCTTATTCTCTTTTTCCTTTAGGCAGAACCTGGATAGAAAGAAAGAGGGGAGTTAGAAGGGGAATTTACTTAGAGGACATTTTTCTGGACTCAAAAAATTATGAGGGATTTAATAAAAACGGCTTTGGGGATTTTTAGAGAAGTTTAAATTCAAATAAGTTAGATTTATTTCAAACTATTAGAATTTTGAAACCCATTCAAATGAACGCCAAATGGGGTGGAAATTATGATGGACCTACACCTTTAATGTGATTTATGGGAAAACATTTGAGCATTTAATATGGAAGCAAAAAAATTGAACTCAATTTAGGAATTTGAAAGGAAGAAATCTGCAGTTGCTTCAGGAATTTGTGAAGCTTTGAATTGACTTGGTGAAAGTGGTCAAGACTTTAGGTTTTTGGATGAATTGACAAGTCAATTTCTATAGATTATAAATATTATTTGGCTCCCCTGTGTCGTATCAATAAATTGGGTTTGTGATACTTTCGATAAAAAGCTGTTGTGATCCCCTACACTTATGAGTTATCAAAAATCAAATGTGACGGCATTCAAAAAATTATCATATATCAAATTCACTTCATCAAATGAGCTAGGTATCTCTGATGACCAAACTTATTTTAGAAGTAAAGGATGTAGAAATTCTGTTAGATAGATATCACCATATAAGTTCATACATTCTCATATTGGAACTATTTATTAGCGCCACATACAATTCCAGGAGCTAGATGAGGATTCCTGGCTAGCGTGTAGCGGCCGGTGTCTGGAAATTGGTCATCGTTGTGTGCGGTTTCCAACAAGTGGGTTCCGTCGGGTTCAGCGGTGTGGACCGATGCTGCTTGTAGAAATATTTCCAGGAGAAAATCGGCGATATGGAACACCATATGGACCTGGCAACGGGGGGCATCATGTCAATACATTCATGGAAAATTAGAAGGCATAAAATTAGGCAATACTTTTTAATTTTATTACTTTATTTTTAGGCTTGTAAATGATGTAAAGTAGAGGAAATTCTACCTGATGGGTGTAATTAGTGTAAAAGGTGTCAAATGGGGGGGGGGGGCGTAAAATTGAAATGGAAGTCTGTGACTACCGTCAGTAAGTTTTTTTAGAAAAGAAGGATTACCCCCGGCCTCTGCATCTTGGCGATGCATGCAATCATTTTATTAATTATTCCCAGAGACCTTACAAAGCATTACATGAGTGAGCCTGAAGCCACCATCTAGGCGACACCTATCGCTACTCCTATCCCCTTGATGCGGGGGTGCCGAATGTCCGAGCCTAATACCAAACAGACATCACACCAAAACCTAACATCTAATGCCGGATGCCCCATCCCAGCCACATGCCGGGAATGGGTCACACACCAGTCTGGCGCACTCACCGAGGCTACCGCCGTCGTCATCCACCTAACCATCTTCAGAGCAGGTACTGACGCAAAGACTTTGCCAGGTTAGCTCTCGACGCCACCATGGCGCCAGACAGCGCCACCGCCCTGCGCAAGGCCATCACGCCACGTCCAGCGCCGAGACCCTGCTGCTCCATGCCGTCGAGATCCGCCGTCGTCAATGCGAGAGAAGGCACGCCACACCACCTCACGCCTCTTCCATCCGGCGCCGCTCCATAAATGATGCCCCCAAGAGGGAACACGGCACCACATCGACGCCATCATCCAATCCAGTGATCTTAGGATTTCTCCTGGAGCGGCACGAGCATGTTGACCATAGTTGCTTGACGATGCCTTCATCAAGGTAACGACGTAGACGCCGCCATCGTCCGCCATGATCGGAGTCGGCTCGGTTTTCACCGGCGACTATGTCTCCCCAACTCGCCGTCGGTGCTAATAGTGGGATCCAATATCCGTCACTACCGCCAACCGCCTTCGGTGGAGAAGGCAACCACCACCACCCTGCCCGGGCCAAGAGACCCAGACGTCCTCGTGCCGCGAAGATTACCCATTGAGGATCTCCTCTTGCCGTTGTCGAGACGAGGCGCAGCCGCAGTGGATCTCGATCTAAACCCCTCAGGCCCAGATCAGATCTCATCGCAGCCAAAATCTCATCTGCCAACGGCCGCTGGCGATCTCCTGGCCACCGCTAACCCGCTGCGCACTGCTGTTTGAGGAGGAGGGAGATGAACACCGCTGCCCCCACGCGTTACCGCCAGCCGAGGACTGCACCGCCGCTGCCGCCTCACCACAGGGGCTTCGCCCCGTGGCGTCCTCAGCGACGGCGGCGGTAGTGGGAGGCGATGAAGGGGGAGGGCTGATGGCGGTATGGACGGGGACTCCCCGGGGCGGCGCGGCGCCGCCGCCTCGGGAGAGAGAGGTCGGCCAAGCCGAAGTCTGAACTCACTACCGTCAGTAAGTGTGGCATGTGTGGCCTATAGGATCGATTCAGACCACCACGTATAAGAAAGAAAAAGTAAGAAGAGAGATGAGGCCCACCGGCAACACCAAAAATAAAGCCGGCCGGGAATAAGATGATATGACATATAGATTGATGGCAAAGGCTTGGTACGTGAGGATGGGTTCCATGCGTTCTGCGGGTGCCCATTGGCTCGCGAACTATGGCAATGCCATGGCCTTGGATTGGCCAATCCCGGAGGTGGATACTATATGCAACAATGGTCCGGAGTGGCTACTCTCCCTCCTTGAGCCGCTGACAGAAACAGCGCGTATGGTTGTCCTTATGACCATGTGGAGAGCTTGGTATGTGCGGAATGAGATCACATATGATAAGGCGCCTTCCCCAACAGAAGCATCTCGCCGTTTCCTCCATGGGTACATCACCTCTCTGCTTTGTATCCATCAACACCCTCATGGCGACTTGGAGAAAGGGAAAATGGTGGTGCATGATAGCCTCCTGGTTATACACACAAGGGAAGTGCCCAAGCCGGAGTTGCATTGGACCCCTCCTCTACCGGGGTGGGCTAAGCTCAATACAGATGGCAGCCATGTCCCTCCAACCGGAGAGGCAGGGGGTGGTATGAGTCTTCGTGATGATAGAGGCAACATCATCTATAGTGCTTGTAGACAGCTCCTTACATGTGATAATGGCCTTGAGGCAGAGCTGGCTGCGTGCAGAGAGGGCCTGGAGCTTGCGCTTTACCGTACGAACCTGTCCATTATGGTTGAGCTCGACTGTGCAGAAGCGGTGTCTATGCTGCTAGAACGTACTGGAGATAGATCGCAGTACCGTGTGCTCATCGCGGAGATTCGAAGACTAGCACAAGATGCTCGTAGGAAGATTTCTTTTACTCTCATTAGTCGCTCGCAGAATAAGGTTAGTCATGCGCTTGCCGCATATGGACGTGCTACACCCCGCACTGCAGTATGGATGTGCTCGGGGCTGGACTTTGTTGTAAACCTTTCGAAGGCTGATATGCCTCCTTGAGTAATGAAATCTCCCTTTACCCCGAAAAAAACGAAGACTTGGGGAATCTAAACTTCAAGGTACTTATCGTTCAATGATCCAACGTTGAAGGATTGTTGGAGATCTATACAACCTTTTGCATGTATAATGGTTGATATATGGTAAAAAAATAGCAATATAATGGAATACGCATGGTGCATGTCAAACGTTTGTCATACGTTGTGAGGAAACAAGAAGAGAGGGTTGATAAGGACGATACATACATGCTTTATATTCTCTCTCCAAACAAAATGCAAACATTTTATTTCTAGGTGATATTTTAAATCTTTAATAGCTTCTACACCGAATATCCGTCTTTGTTTGTTTACATGTATTCGAATTCCTGGCTACAAGACATTAAAATAAGATAAATCTCATATACGTTTAAAATCTATTAGTTTTCATTATTTCAATCACATTTTAGTTAATTTAATATATTCTTTTAAAACAATTTACATCGTTGTTTTGATAATATAATTTCCTGAAATATATTTAAAAATATATTTGAAATAGCTGTTAATAAAATGTATATGTTGAAATATAAAAAAGATCTCTAAAATGTGTCACTCAAATTGAGTATCTAAAACTGAAACAAATTCCATATTCTCTGTTTTTCATTTTGTGATATGTGAAATGTGTAAAATGGATTTGATCACTGTTACATGTGAAAGGTTGTTCTTATTGTCACTGAAATATGTGTGTTATTAAATTAAAATAAGTGGAAGTGTAGTGAGATCGACATATCTTAATTTGTACTGAAATTCCATTGAAATTGAACCTGAAATTCTAGTGACATCTTCTAATTACTGTTAGTGGAACTGCAAGACGCAAAATATTGTGATTATTGAAATATGTCATTTCGGTGATGATATATGGAATTGATGTGGTTGGGTTACTGAAATGGATTTATCGTTTTAGTAATATGATATGTGGAATGGATCCCGTTGAGATGTGTCAGTTACTGTGTTATATAAAATGGGTTTGCTATTATTTCAATAATATATATAAAAAGTGAAATTTATAAAATGGATTGTTACTGAAATATGATGATATATGTACTGATGGATCATATCACTTGTGAAATTCATTTCGATTTCAGTAATCAGATCACTTGTGAAATTTATTTCAATTTCAATAACTAGATCAATTATTTTTATTGCTTGTGATATTGACAAATATTGTGATTTTAGCTATGCAATTTAAATATAAATATGATCTAGTAGCGAGATAGAAGTTTGAATATAGATTTTATTTTTGTTATTTCAATTTTGAAAGCACAAAAATTAAATATGTTTCAAATATATTTAATATAGTCTTGTTTGAAAGGCCTTGTCATGAGAATTTCAATATAAATGAAATTCTAGTTTAAAAGATATGAAGCATCTAAACAATCACTAAGAAAGAAAATGCTAGCACGTTGTGTCGTTCTCTCTGCTAGAAAAGGTGGTGGGACCCATTGAGGTAACTTAAAATTGCTATACTGGTAAGAGGAGGAAATACATGGAATATTTCATGCATGTGAGTCCAAAATGCACGAATACTGAAGCGAATTCGAGGTGGATGTTTGCCTGTACGTACCTTGAATGCTAGTAAGGACTCCGACAACCGTCAATTAATTCAATTGATGTAGACCTGCATGGTTTGGAGTCGTATAGTAATTAAATGAGAGGTCATAATCATCCATGGAGTCTTCAGGATGCCTCAGAGTCTTGATCCGAGAACACTTTGCTTGCATGTCACCGTTCATGCAAACATGGTAACAATGGCGGATGTCGAGAGACTCTAGGTGCGGGCAACCATCAAGGATGGCTTTCAAACCATTGTTGGTGAGCGAATTAGCAGTGAGCTGCAACGAGCGCAGCTCTGGCATCTTGGCGATCGCCATGGCTGCGCTATCATCTTGGTATTCACTGTAGAAGAATATTTGGCTCAGTCTAAAGCGCTTCAGGAGGGGACATGCAGCTCCTACAGCTTCAAGTGTGTCAGGAAATTTATGCAGACAGTTTGACAATTCCAACTCCTCAAGCATGGGAAACTTTGTGATCAACGGCTTCAAGGCCATGTCTACGATATCACGGCAATAGATGAGTCGAAGGCTCTTTAATGATGGCGCCCTGCTCAGTAAAGAAAGTTGGATATAAATTAGACAGTAATTTTTGATTTTCCTTGTAAAAATAGGATAATCAAGTGAGAAATTGAAACATGACAGTAAACTAGTACTATTTTGTGTGTACAAAATAGGATAAACAAGCAAGAAATCCTCACCCGTCGGCAAGGAGGGAGAGAATCCTTTCTGTGACGTAGCCCTCTGCCCAGAAGGCCTCGCACCGACCCACACTACGCCTCATGGCAGCTCTCACCATCTCAAGGTATTCCGAGTGGTTGAAGGCGTAGCAGTGGAAGCGCATATCGACGCGGCGCCACAAGTCCAGCTCGTCCACAGAAGCCCTGCGCCATGGGCTGCACACAATGTCGGGCCCCGTGAGGATGTCGACGTGGTCCAGCCGGCTGAACACGTCCAGCAACACATCCCGCGGCAGCGCCGCCCAGTCCCTCGCCTCCCGCACCACCACCTCCTTATCCTTTCCGTTGTGCAGCAGTCGGACAGGCTCCTCGAGGAGGCAGGATGCGGAGGGTGCTGCGGCCATGGCATGCAAAGGAAGTGCAGTTCTCGTTTATACACGAGAGAGATAAACCACAGTTCCGGCCTCTCTAATCCTATATATGCCAAACAGAGACATTGGAATTGAAGGTCGCTACCATCGTCGGCGTTACGTTTCTCTCCAGCTATTTCGTATATCCTGCTCAGAAAGTGACGTTCATTAGTTATTATCTCATTCTTGTTCGCTAAAGAAGCAATCCATTCTTGTAGCCAGCTGACCAACGTCGTTGTATCCAAGGCGCGCGTGAGCGCACCTACAGGCCGGCTGATCAAGCCATCAAGATTACTTCAACTAAAATCAAGTTTTGTAGCCAATCTTTTATGGTTGTCACTTTTTTTACGAAAAAGAGGAACAACCTTTTTCTTTGCAAGGAAAACTTTCAATCTATTTATCAGCTGTCAAGGTAGTAGGAAGAACACGAGAAATAAAAAAATACATCCAAATCCATACACCACCTAGCGACGACTACAAGCACTGGAGCAAGCCGAAGTCTCGCCGCCGTCATCGCTCCTCACTCATCACAGTCGGGCAAACCTTATTGTATAAACTCGGGAAGTCGTTGTGCTAAGTCCTCATCGGACAAGCGCACTAGGACAACAATCGTCGTTGATGAAGAGATACGTAGATCAGAAGGATCCAACTTGTAGACACATGAACACAGACGAACGAAGAACAGATCCATTAGGATCCATCGAAGACAAACACCGACCGAATCCCGAGGGATCCGCTGGAGAAAAACCTCCACACGCCCTCCGACGATGCTAGAAACACCACCGGGACGGAAAATAGGCGGGGACGACCTTATTCCATCTTCAAAGAGTCGATGCCGCCTCGCCTCTGAGCAGAACACAAACCCTAACAAAACTTAAAAATCTATCTAAACACAGGGGATATGGTGACTGGAGCCCAAACAGAAAGAAGGCCAACCTTGGCCTAAACTAAATCATAGTAGAACTTTCATGGATTGATAGATATATACTCCCTCCGTTCGGAATTACTTGTCGGAGAAATGGATGTATCTAGACGTATTTTAGTTCTAGATACATCCATTTCCGAGACAAGTAATTCCGAACGGAGGGAGTAACTTTTAACATATATTACATCGATCTTTGACTGCCAACACTCCTGTCATGCACCACCACTTATAGGGATGATAATTTCATTATCAATCTAAATTTGATCTGGTATGGATACTACTATATAAATCAATAGATCACATCTTATAAGGTCAAAATTACATGTCATATCTTTTTTTTTTGCGTGAGAAAATCGAGGACACAACACGCCATACGTACCTGAAAACAGGGGGGCACCAGTCATAATGTTCACAAAAAGTTAATATGGAGAATCGGGCGATACTTTTGCTAAATGAGCTTAAATGGAGGAAATTTTATTAAATAGGGTAATTAGTGTCGAAACATCAAATTATATCAGTGGGTAATAACTGGAATTCGCTATAAGTGGAGACTCAATTTAGACCACCAGGTAAGGAAAAAAACATAAGAGGAGAGATGAGGCCCACTAGAAATACCAATTATAGGAAACTTGATCGGAAGTAAGATGCATAACAAATTGATTGGCAATGGGAACCCTTGGGGAGTTTAGCAAAATCATTAATTAAGGAGTATTTCTTGCGGAGATCACTCCAACTCCCCCAGGTTGCGACAAGTGGCGCGCTGCATGTGCGCCACTTGTCACAACCTGGGAGTTTTCCCTTTTTCGGTAGATTCGTTTATTCAAAATGTTTTATCTCTTAAACCGTGCGTCCAAATATTGAACCGCTTTCGCCATTGGATTCCCCGCGTCGAGATCTTCAAAACTAGATCCCATGTTGATAAGTTTTGACGAACTCTTTTTTTCACGAAAAAACCGATGAAAAAAACCGACGAAAAAACTGAAACGGGAACACGGGTTTTTTTCCCTTTCCGAAAGAGGCACGCCCGTGCCTCTGACGAAATCACAACCGTGCCTTTCACTAAAGAAAAAAAGACAGAAAACACGTTTTTTTTCTTTTCCGAAAGAGCACGCCCGTGCCTCTCGCGAAAGCACAACCGTGCCTCTCACTAAAGAAAAAAAGACAGAAAACGCATTTTTTTCCTTTCTGAAAGAGGCACGCCCGTGCCTCTCGCGAAAGCACAACCGTGCCTCTGGCGGAAGCAAAACCGCGCCTCTTGTGAAAGAAAAAAAAACAAAAAACGCGTTCTTTTTCCTTTCCGAAAGAGGCACGCCCGTGCCTCTCGCGAAAGCACAAACGTGCCTCTCGCGGAAGCAAAACCGTGCCTCTCGCGAAAGAAAAAAACAGAAAACACATTTTTTTCGTTTCCAAGAGGCATGGCCATGCCTCTCGTGAAAAAATGCATTTTTTTACGCAAAAAAAAAGAAAATTTGAATTTTTTTTTTGTCAAAAAGCTAGGGAAGACCGGTAAAAAACCAAAACGTAAAAAAACCCCGGAAAAAACCTTTTAAAAAGCCGAAAACTCGTGCGTAAAAATAAAAAAAATAAAATCCGAAAGAAGCGTCCAGAGCGCAACACGTGGCGAATGGCTGTGAGCACGTCAAGTGGCCTGATCGTTGCGAGGCTCCCGAAGCAGCGCTCGTTAATTAGTTGCTCCTGGAGTTTAGCCAATAGCAAAATCTTTAATATCACTAGGCACCTTAGGATTGGGGGCCTCTCCTTCAGTTGAGGGCTTTGATTTTGGATTGGAGGCCCATTTTTTACTTGGGGTGGGCCTCAATTTTGATCGAGACGTGGCGCTGGAATAATTTTGGATTGGTACAAAGTTTGAAATTTGAGGTGAATGTTACAAAACTTCATCGGAGATAGTACATTTTTTGAACAACATTTGATTTTTTTCCTCTTTTTTCACAAATATTAGGATATCATGCCAAGTTTAGTACTTCTTTAGCTTCATTTAGATATATCTTCATTTTTTTCCTAAAAACATAGAAAAACTCTCATTTGATCTACCATAGCTCCGAGTTGAATATTTCAACCATTTGCACCACATGATCTCAAATTGTTTATATTTCCTTGAATCTATTTACTACATTTTTTAAATTAAAAATGAGACCAATTTTAATAATTGTGCACAAAATCATGTAATATATAATAGCATTAAGACCATCAGAAAATTGGTGGAACTTATATACAATATTACTAAAAAATAAGGCTCCCGTGAATTATTAGATTTAATAAAGGTGTTTTGCATTTTTAGAAGAAAAGCCCAGTATTAGAAACTTGGGTCCTCCTATCCACATGAGTTCAATACCATCAACTACATCTGACTTAGCCCATGTCACATCAATGTAATATGGGCCCTTATGCCTTATTAAGCCCATATGTCATTCACGTACTCGCCTCCTCCAATTCCCCTCCTTCTCTTCTTGCGTTGTTCCCCTCCTTCTCTCTTGCATTGTTCCTCTCCTCAAAATCCCACGCATTTATTAACAAACGCAAATTCTCCACTTTGTCACTGTTTCTGCATTTTTTACCAAAGATCAAACTTTGTAACGAATTCCAAAACAAAATGGGTAAATGCCCGCTTATTTTGCCTAGTAGATTTGAACTTTTGGCAGATTTTATTTTGTGTTGTGTCATTATCCATATATGAACTAGCTTTGAGTGCTAATTCACTTGACATCACTTTATTGGTCTGAGGGGGCAAAGGCGGCGATCAATATTGACCGGGCAAGTGATGTGATACAGTAAGTTGTTCAGAAAAATACGATGCATTAATAATACGCTAAAGAGTAACATGGATCATTGAGAAAGGATTCCAACTTGTTTCATTACATACGTAACTAAAGGGTTTCCATACTAAACTAACCACTAATGAGATTCCTAAATTACATAATAATGGAATCCCCTACTAAACTAAACTAATCTTGTTTTCTGAATTTATCTTATATATTTGAATTCCTAGTGACAAGACACTAGAATAAATCAATCTTGGATATGTTTTAAAATCTATGAATTTTTATTACTAATTGAAATCAATGCCTTGGAAATATAATTTACCGGAATATTTTTTTAAATGTCTGAAATAGTTTTTTTATTAAAGATGTACTCCCTTCGTCCCAAAATAAATGTCTCAACCTTAGTAGAACTTTGTACTAAAGTTAGTACAAAGTTGAGACACTTATTTTGGGACGAGGGAGTATATGTTAGTGAATATTTTAAATCTCTAAAATATGTCACTTAGTAACATAATAAATAAAATGGATTATATTGAAGTGCTTCAAGTATAGGGTTATACGAAATGGTTTCTTATCATTTCAATAATTTATTGTAGTAAAGTTTTATGAAATGATTTGTTAGTGATATTGAAAATGTATGGATAGACCATATCGCTTGTGAAATTGATTTGATTTTCAGTAGTAGGTCGCTTGTGATTTGTGATATTGATATTAAAAAATACCTTTTATTATTTGGGATCTTGATTTTTCTATTTTTGATATTGATAAATATTGAGATAGTTGGTTGTGTTATTGAAACATATGATCTAGTAGTGAGTTAGAATTTGGCATATATTAGATGTAAAATTTCAGTTATTTCAATTGATGTTTGAAACTGCAAAAAATAAATGAGTTTCAAATATATCCAATATTAGTTTTTTTTTTGAAAGGCCATGTCCTGAGAATTTCAAAAATATTTAAAAAATTGAAAAACAAAATCCTACTTTAAACTATGTGAAGCATCTAAAATATCACCAAGAAATAGAATGCAAGATTTTTTTAGGGTGGGGGGGAGGGGATAGAAAATGATAGTCATCCAACACGTTATGTCCTCTTCGCCAAAAATGTTGGTGTGGCCTTTTGAGTTTACATTTCTTTTAGAAGCACCGGTAACTTTTTTAGTACATGCAACCTGTAATTACAGGTACATTGTTTTGGATCCATGATCCAAGAAATTACAAAGTAACTCCTACATCTAGGAGGTACAACAAAATTTCTTGGAGACGTCTTCTTGGTGGTATCAAACTTTGTAAGAGGAAAAACTAGCAAGACTTCTGTAAAGAGACTACATTCGGGTCGGAACAACGACACTGTCACCCATTTACCTACACGAACTTGATTACCACTAAAACTTTAAGAATTAACTTCAAATTGATGTACAGATGAGAGGCACAAGGGATACAACAAATACAAATGGACTGCAAGTCACAGTTACACGAATCTCAAAGAAAATGTAGGGTGGATGTTCTACCGGTACATACCATGAACACTAGTAAGGACTTTGACAACCCATAGAGTATTCGATTGGTTCAGTAGACCAGCATGGTCTCGGAATTGTATAATTAAACGACATGTCATAATCATCCATGGAGTCTTCAGGATGCCTCAGAGTCTTGATCCTAGCACACTTTGCTTGCATTTCATCATCCATGCAAACATGGTAACAAGACCGGATATCGAGAGACTCAAGGAGCGGGCAACCATTAAGGATGAGTTCCAAACCACTGTTGGTGAGCGAATTAGCAGTGAGCTGCAATGACCGCAACTCCGGCATCTTAGCGATCGCCATGGCTGCGCTGTCATCTACGCATTCACTGTAGAAGGACCTTTGGCTCAATCGAAAGCGCTTCAGTAGAGGACAAGCATCCCCTACGACTTCGAGTGTTTCTGGGAAGCGGTGCATACAATTCGAGAGCTCTAACTCCTCAAGCATGCGGAACTTTGTGATCACTAGCTTGAAGGCCAAGTCCACAATGTCATGGCACTCAATGAGTCGAAGGCTCTTCAATGATGGCGCCCTGCGAAGTAGAGAGAAACCAACTATAAATTAAAACTTGACAGTAAATTAGAAGAGTCATTTGGGACAAGATTGGAAAAAGCTAGGAAACGAGAGTTTGAGGAAAGTAAAGATGTTGAGATGCTTAGAAGATGTGAAAGGCATGGAAGACCATAATGTTGAAGCCACGGCTAGGGAGAGAGCTGCTAGCAAGGATGAATATGCTGAGTCCATCATTCATATTGTTATTAATACACACAGAAATAAATTGCTGGAAATAGCTTCTGGAGTAGGTGTGGATCTGGGGACACAAATTGATATGATTGATTATAATATCAATCTCATTAAAAAATAGAACATGTTAGAATTGACTTGTGATTGAGTAATAGTTCTAAATAAAAACCCCGTCATGTTGAAGAGGAGGTCCGTGTAATTGAAACAAAGAACATGATATTAAAGAATTCTTAGAATAGGAAGAACATTTTGATAGAGAGGGTGAGGAAGATAAGGCTTGGCGACAAGCTAAACATCTTTTCTCACATAATAAAAGGAAGAGTAAAAGCAGAACCTGATTCTGGAGGAAAATCTACCATTGGTATTAATTCTTTGGGGGGGGATTTAAAAGGAGGTTTCTGAGGGAAATGGTGATGGATATGAAAGCCGACTTTCTGGGTTTACAGAAAACCATGAGACAAAGTTTTACTGGAAATGATTTGCAAGCAATTTGTGCTTGCACGGATTTTCATTGGGACTTTGTACTTGCCAGGGGGAAATCAGGGGGCTTTTGTTGGGGGTTAATTATAGTACTCTAGATGTGATCTCTAAAGACGAGGGGAAATATTATATCAAAATGACTCCGCAGGATGTTAAAATCAGGTTTATATGGGACCTGGTGTTGATATATGCACAACCTGAGAGAAAAGCTAGGTTTTCAGCTGAACTCTCTAGTGTATTACATGCTTGTATAAATCTCATCCTCATTGGAGGGGATTTTAATATAATTAGGAAAGCTTTAGATAAAAACAGGCCCGAAACTACTGGACATTGGAGTTTCATTTTGAATGTTATCATAGAACAGGCTGGCTTGAGAGAACTTGATTTACATGGTAGAAAATATACCTGGGGTAATAACCTACCTAACCCTACTTTGAAAATTAGACATGATTTTATATTGTGTTGATTGGGAGAAAAATTACCCTATGACTGAAGTGACAGCTCTAGATAGGGAGAAATCTGACCACACTCCCCTGTTTATGGATACCGAGGATTTGCCTAAAACTAATCCAATATTCAGGTTTGAAAATTCCTAGTTTCTAAGGGATGGGTTGGACAAAATTGTAATAGACACTTGGAATTATCCTAATATAGTGGGGTCTAGTATTGAAAGATGGCAGAAAAATGAGGAATTTGAGACCTAAACTAAAAGGGTGGAGTAGAAATATGAATGCCTGGTACACAGAGCTGCAAAAATATTCAAAGATAATTGGATGATATTGATAAAAGATGTGAGGTTCATGGATTAACTGTTGCTGACAGGCAGGAACAAATGGAGCTAGAGCTCAACTAGATAGGCTTTTGAAATAGGAGGAGGCAAAATGGAAACAAAGAGCAAAAAATGATGAACTGCTAGAAGGAGACAACAATACCAAAGTCTTTCATGCTAAAGCTAATGGCAGAAGGAGGAAACATAAAATCAATAGTTTGGATCAGGATGAAGGAAAGATAGAGGGGGAGAAAAACATTATGGATATATCACAAATTATTATAAAAACTTATTTGGACATCCAGAAAGATGAAACACTGCTCTGGGCACTAATAATGTTGCCAATATACCCCGAGGGGCTGGAGATAGGTTGGCTGCTAAGTTCACAATGGAGTAAATAAAAACTGCTATTTTTGATATGGCACATAACAAGTCTCCATGCCCTGATGGTTTCACTGCTGAATTTTATCAGCATTTCTGGGATCTCGTTAAAAATGATATTAAATATCTCTTTGATGATTTCCATAGTGGTAACATGGATATATCTAGATTAAACTATGACATTATCACACTATTCCCTAAGATTAAAGAGGCTAATCAGATTAAAAGTTCAGACCAATATGTCTACTAAAAGTTATATTCAAGATCTTTACTAAGGTGTTAATGAACAGATTAAATGGAGTTTCTAATGAAGTCATATCCCCTATACAAATTGCATTTGTTAAGGGGAGATGCATTATGGAAGGGGTTCTCATTTTGCATGAGGCTTTGAATAGTATCAATAGAAAAAAAACAGAGTGTTCTGCTCTTTAAGGTAGATTTCGAAAAAACATATGATAAAGTGAAGTGGTCTTTTGTTCCACAAATGTTAAAAACAAAAGGATTCCCAGGTAAGTGAATTGAGTGGATAATGC